>NW_022147050.1:865440-871739 GCF_002938485.1 Sitophilus oryzae | reverse complement strand
ATTAGGTATGTGATTATCTACAACTTTTATCTGAAAACTTTTTGTCTAAAATACCGTATGATCGAATAAAAACGGCGTCAGCGATGGCTATGAAATGACGATCGATGATATTTCCCATATAATTTTACATATAAAATGACAATGATCTTCATTTCATAGCCATCGTTGACGCCGTTTTTAATCGATCATACGGTAGATTGTAATGGAATTAGAGACAAGTTTTAAAATAGCCAAAAATTTGTTTTTTTCCAAATATCTAGTAAGCCTTGAACTTCTCCGAAAAATTCGAAAGGCGCATATTTATGATCCCACAAAACTGCAATTCCCCATTTACAGCGTTTTCAGATGGAGCGGAGCGTCCGCGACGGACCGTCCGCGACTTCGAGCAAGTACCATGAGTTTATGTGAACGATTTCACATGGGTCGCGTATGCTCCGTCCGGATGAGCTATATTGAAAAAACATCCGCGCGGACGATCCGCGCGTACTGAAAGCGCTGTTAACCGACTCTCTATCTCCAGTAGTTTCCGAGATAGCCATAGAGAACATCGTAGGTAACTCATCCTATATAGTATTTAGAAACTAACTATTATTTTTATTTGACTAGATTAATTTGATTAATAAGACTCGATTAATTTAATTTAAAATAAATTTGATCAGATTTTTTTTTCGTATATTTTACTACCAGAAAACCAAAATTATATGATAACGCATTTTTCAACGAAGTTGAAGGAACATATAGCGTATCTATCACAATACTTAATAGAATTACTACAATTAGAAGAAAAACAAAAAGAAAAAATACCCAAATACCTTCACCTACTACTCATCTACAATATAAACGAATATAATCTCTTAAAAGATAAAAGATAAAAACACTACACAACTACTTCTTGTATTTTACACTGAAAAAATTATAAACTTACTAATTAATCAAACAAAAAGAAAAAATAACCAAATTATCCCTTCACGTACTACTTAACTACAAAATAAATAAACTATAAAAACACTACTGAACTATTTCTGGTATTCTACACTAGACATTATAATTAAACTTAATAAAATTAATCTAATTTTACACTACAACCACTATAAAGAAATAAGAACATTTTTTAAAACTAGAAGAAACAGAACTTCGATACGTGCGACCAGTATAATAGATCAAGCGGACAAAGAATATAAAATACCTTAAAAATGTGCATTCAGATAGAAAAAATATCTCGAAAATGATCTAAACAAATATTTTTTTTTCTTATCAGTGAAAAGCATCGGCCTCGTCGGCCTTGCGGAATTTGTCGGGTATTTACAATGGTCGAATTGTATAATTACCAGCTTTTATAGCATATGTAATAGATAAAAAGTATCTGGTCGATTAGTAACCAATTGGCACGGTCCGAAAATTATCGATTTTTATTTTCTCTGTTTTTATTGGTAGCTTCAAAATTCAGAGTAACAAAAAATATTTTAATTTAATTTAAATATTTTTCTGTAGTAAAAGACTGTGAAATACGCCCCGCCATCTGGTGCTTTACATCCATAAACGTCTTAGGTTGAGCTACTTTAAAAATTCATATACAAGGATTCAAGGTACCTCTAATTATTTCTTAGAACCTTTTTAAGTATTTTTTTTAAATTTGTATTGCTCCGTACATGGAATTAAATTAACATGAAAAAATACACATACAAGTTGTCCTGGAAATGACAATGGCTTTCTATCACCATATAAATATACACAACTAAATAATTTTACAATAACAACTAAACAATTTTATAGTGCAAGAAGTAATATAATCAAGCAGTTTAAAAGATTTTTTTTAACTTTAAATCTTCCTTAATGTGACAAAGGCTGTCCTTTTCGCGGTAGAGGTAAAACGGATTCATTAAATTTGATTTACTGCGTCGTTCTGCAGACTATTAAAATGCAGTCTTATTTATTCAACAACTTAAATTAAATTACACCTAAATCTAGAAATTTACTAGTTTTTTTACTTTTTAGCTTTATAGAAATGTAATTGTATTGTTGAACGTTTAATTACTTTGTAATGATTGTATAGTACTAAAGAGACTCCGTGTATTATAATTTAAATTTTAGAAGTATATTTCAGAAAATTTGTACCAATCCAATTATTAAAATTGACAAAATTCTTGATTTTTAGTTTCCTAACATCCATGAATTGAATACTAAACAAAAATATTGTAGTCTGTAAGTAGTAGTGGTAGCAATACTAAAAAATTGTGTTCGATTGCCGTTTGTAAAAATTCTTGGTTTTTCCTTGTAGTTTTTGATATCTTCTAAAATCCTACATCTTATTGTCTCAATAATTCTGTGCTATCAGAGGCAGCCTGCTGCGCTGTCTAGTAGCTATTCACTGGATCTTTCTTTTAGTGTGTTGGTGTCTACTCTAGTTGTTAATGGTAACATTAATATAATAGACATTAAATAAAAACTATTCATATACTTAAAATAGGTGAAATTCAAATATACCACATATCTTCTAAATGTTTCTATACAAACAAGTCTTATAAACTGGGTGATATTTTGTTCCGCATAAGGAAACAAGGGAAATGCAAGATTTAATATCGAAATATAATAATAATAGCTCCCGTATATAGTGTTTAACGCCTTGGAAGTAGCAAGGTACGGCTTGCCATGCTAGAGCCGTTCGGTATACAAGGAAGGTAATGTGGCTAGCACTACGCTTCAACCGCCTATTATTACCTCAGGATTGTGAATCCCAAGTACTCATTTAAGGCTGAGTCGACCTAGGGTAACCCAAACTATTTTATATTTTAATAAAAATAGTCGGTTGATGAAGTGCCGGGTGTGCGGATTTCGAACCCACAACCTTGAGATTGGTAGACGAGAGCTGTACCTCTACGCCACCGGGCACCTAATCGAAATATCTCCTCTATATCGAAATATAGATATCATAAAAAAGTCGATTTACAAGTTAATTTAATGCGATTTCATATTTCATTAGGGGCACCCAACCGACAAGAACATTTCCTCCGCCGATACAGCGCTGTATTAATGCACCGCAAACAAAAAGTTCTTTCGGAAATTAAACGGTCGATTAGCCTTCCAACTTTGAAGCGTGAGCTCGATCCAGTCGATTGCTAAATTGAGAAAATAAACTAAAACTCTGGAAAATTCGCAAAAATTATAAATTAAGAATACACTTACGCTGGACGGTTAATGATCGTTTGAAGGAATCGTTTGAATTGAAGGAATAAGAAGATACGCAATCTTATGGGCGATTTCGTCGCACACAATCTGTCCGAGATGTAGCTGGCGTTACCGTCAGCATGTCCGAGACTTAGGGTACGAACATAGTGGAGGCAGGTTTCTGCTTTCCGGCAACCAGCGCCGTCTCTGGGGACCTATTCTTGACCACTCGCATCTTCAAATATCGCTTACATCTCGCATCTCCGAAAAAGCCATATAACAATACACGTGATGTGTATACGCAAAGTTGCGAACGATGTCAAGAATAGGTACCCAGATTGACGCCGACTACCGGTAAGCGGCAAACCTGCTTGCACTGTGTTCGCACACTTAGTTTAGCTCTGTGCCACTGCGTGCTGATATTCGTTTACAGCGCAGCGGATAAAGAATACTGTACCGTAGTTCTGCATTCGACAGAGTGAGTGGTTGCCGGAGACAGTGTTGCCAGAACTACGGACTAAAACTTGATTTTCATGCGTCCGTTATCCGTTGATACGATGGTCCGACGCGACGGTGCTCTAATTGGTCATAGCGTTTTCGCGCCACTTTTCATCTGTAATTTTTTTACTCCAGCAGCCCGTCAACGGTTTGAGATCGTTTAACCCTTAACTGGTCCGGCGTCGTCTGACAGACTACGCCAAATAATTAACTCATTCTCATTAGGTACTGGGACCGCCTACAGGATTGGCGTTCCAGCTAATCCTTCCCCTCTCGGTCAACGACTGATAGCCATATTTATGCCTAAACTGGATTAGTTTTTTAGAAGTTATTGCAGAAGATACTTAAGCCGTAGTCTCTCAGACGACGCCGGACCGTTTGTGTAAGATTTTGTGTGTGACAAACTTTCGGAAAATATGGCAGGGCCTTCGAAAAGAGTGCGTTTAGGAGACTCTAGTTATGAAAAAACTCTATTAAAATGATATGATGAGGACTGTGACAGTGACAATATGACAATCTGCCAGACAAATGCGTTTGACAATGTCAAATATTCCAAGAGAAATATACTTTACAATTGGTAGAATACTTGCAATTCCTGTATAACCAGAACACGCCTATGGAGATATTCTTACCCTAGAGTTCTTATCCTAGTTAAAGACAATGTTATGTCCTAGTTAATTATTTTTAATGCCTAGAATGTACGAATCCATTTTGTAAAACATGTTCAGGAAAACAATGAACTTTGCCTCATGCTGTAACTAAAAACCTTTCTTTAACTCCAGTTTTATAACTTATTTTTTTTATATATAGTATTAAAAACTTATTTCTATGTTGTAAAGACTGTTAGTACTTTGGTTTTATTTTTTAGAGCTTAGTAAAAATCTAATTATTTTTTTCAAATTTATATGTATGTTATTTTATTTTGTACTAAATTTTCTTAAAGTTTGTATTAATTGAACCCATTTTTGTCTAGATTAGTTCAATACTACATAATATAATATATAATAAAATAAAAATTTGTTATTTTTTAGTTTTTGTGTTTTTTTTTACTTTTTAGAAGGCGTAGTCCCACAGACTACGCCGGACCGTTTATGATACATATCTATTACCGGACCAGTTAAGGGTTAATAATGATAACGGACGTTTTTACACTTTTTTGACAAATTTAATCCAAACTTTAATAAAAATATAATAGTACAAGGGAAAAATAGTACGTCAGGAAAACGAGAATTTTAAGAAAGCTGGTTCTTTAATAAATTTTTTACTATGCTCTCCTGTGCTCTCTTGACCAAAGTGCGGGTCGTCTGGCTGCCGGTAGACTACTGCGCATCACATCTCTGTACAGGGTATCCGATTTTCGTATGGTTTATAGGATTTCTCATTTATGAGCAGAGATACAATGATGCGATTTTCACATTACTTTGCTACTCCTTTATGAAACTAAATATACTACACATATGTGTGTTTATCCTAACCTCCTTAGTTCCTGAAATACAGGACGAATTTTTGATGCGCAGTAGTGAGCAGATGTTAAATACAAATATGATAATTAAGATATATTAAAGAACCAGATTTCTTAAAATTCTCTCTCAAAAACGTTGCTAGCTCTTAGACTATAAGTAAAACAGCGAAAGCATTATGGAAATGAAAATATAAAATGGCACCGATCACAAGCAAATCGTATATCCGATGAATGGAGGCATGAAAATGCAATAACTTTAAAAACTGCGTAATTTTCTAACCAATCGAAGTCTTTAAATTCAACCAATAAAATTAGTATCGTATCATCGTATCGTCGAAAACGGATGCATGAAAATCACAAGCTTACTCCGTAGATTTACGGATTTTGGGTCCAGTACGTTAATAATACGGATTTTCTAGCATTAAACAATTTAATATAATATTAAACAAAGAACGGCGTCAGAGTTGGCTTGGAAATAAAGATCGCTGTTATTTCATGTAAATGAATGATATATAAAATAGAAAACAAATTTCTTGCAGGTATATAATAAAATTATATAAGGATTCTTGCCACTTACCTGCTGATATAGAAATTTAATTCTACGCTGTGTTTGTCATAATGTGGATCAAACTGCTCTCACTACCGGTTTCGGAGACCTACTCCATCCTCATTAATGTCTAACCAACACTTTCCGACAAGTCGGAATTAACTATCTCTGCGCTGTGGTTGTCATTTTGTGGATCTGCCCAAGCTCACCTGATGATGAAGTAGGGCTCCGAAACCGATAGTGAGAGCAGGTTGATCAACATTATGACAAACACAGCGTAGAATTAAATTTATACAGGGTGTTTCAAAACAAATGCGAAAAACTTTAGGGGGTGATTCCTTGTTCAAAATAAAGGGTAGTTTGCTTTATAAACGTTGGGTCCAAAGTCAACCATTAGGGAGATATCGCGGTACAAAGATGGCGGAAAAATAATGTTTTTATTTTTTATCTTGAAAACGAAAAGAGATAGACTAAAGAAATTTTATGGAAGCATTACTGTTATGAAAACACACTTTCTGGTAATTTTTTCACTTTTTTAAAATGAGTGGAAGGGGTTGAAATAAACTACCCCTATCATTCTTGTTAACAAAATTTAAAGAAAAATCTTATCAAACACATGCAAAAAAA
>NW_022147050.1:774888-865432 GCF_002938485.1 Sitophilus oryzae | reverse complement strand
ACACCTCATTCGTCTCGGTTGATTATACGAAAACGGGAAGATGTAGAAACAAAATATTTTAGGGGTATATGTGGGAAGACAATGTGCATAATTTAAAATTATTTTCAAATGTACAGGGTGTGTCAGAACTAAGATCCACACCAAAGTCATATTTTTTCTTATGGAACACCCAGTATTTTATTTTATTTTTGGATTCTTGGACATAAAATAAGACATTTATTATAAGAGTTTAATATGTCTAAAAGCTTTCGTTTTTGAGATATTTAAAAATATTTAAATATGCATGCTATAATAAAAAAGTTCGTCAACGCCTTGTACATTACGTTTCAGAATTAATTCTTGTGCTGACTTTGAAGCCGGAGAAATAAACTTTACTAAAAAATGTTATTGCTTCCTTAAATGTACACAGGGGTATCAAAAATTGCTGGTCTATTTTAAATATTGATTTTACATAAAAACTTCGTTATTTCAAATGCAACACTATATATTTTTTAAATAAGTCGAAGAAGATTTAAATGCTCTTTCAAACTATATTAGGGTTTTCTATACCTATATGGCTCACATTTTGAATAAAAAGCGATTTTTCAATAAAACTGTAATCAAGATGGCTGGCACACACTTGTAGCTATTTTCAAAATCAACATTAGTTTATGGACTTTATTTAAATTTATAACAGGTTATTTTTATTTAATTTACCTATAATAAGTAAGTACATATTTATAATTTTATCAAGAAAAATAAAGCCGTATCTGCTGGCGGAACTAATGGATGTTACTAATGATATTAATTTGTGAGGACAATTGCTTGTTGGCCTGAAGGGTTTATGCTCAAATATATCCAAATAGGAATTTTCTGGACAAGCGTTCCTTTGAAAAACTACTTTTCCTATTGCGCAGAGCTGATAGTGAAAATGAATTTGCCTTAAGTGGTTCTTTTATAGAAAATCCAATATATCTACAAGTCATCGTAATATAAATCAAAGAACTACTTCTTTATTTTTCTTGATAAAATAATAAATACTGACTTATTAAACTATTGTAGGTAAATTAAATAAAAAGTAAACTGTTATAAATTTAAATAAAGTCCATAAACTAGTGTCGATTTTGAAAATTGCTATTATTGCTACTACTAGGCCATGGCGACACCAGCCGTCTTGATTGCTATTTTATTAAAAAATTGCGTTTTATTCAAAATCTGAGCCATATGGGTATAGGAAACCCTAATATAGCTTGAAAGAGCATTTAAATCTGCTTCAACTTATCTAAAATATATAAAGATATCTATAATCTATATAAAGAAAACCTAAACTCTGGACGTATGTTTCGCTAATCATGTTGATGCGCATCAGCAGATGATTAAAACTAAATTATTATTCGCAAATTGTAAAAAAGCATCTATATAGGCTCTCGATTGGCACTGTTACCAAGCGGAACAAATTATAACTTCTGGCCTAGATATAGTATAGAATTGAATGAAACGGTATTTTCTATTTAAAAAAAAAGACAAATCCAGTTTTATTTCGTTTTTTATTGAGGAGTAAAAATAATTCTCTTCTAGAACTAATATTCATTTACTAAACATCAAACAATTCAAAAACACCAAAGCTTAAAAAATAAACGCGTATACGTCTATCTCTGTGTTAAACTTACACGTTAATGTCACACGAAATGGTACAAATTGACATTTATTTTTCTGTGTTCAATTAAATTTAAGTAGAAATTAAATAGTGAGTTACCTGGAAAAAGTGTTAATACTAGTTGGAGAAAAAGCTTGGGGTAAGTCTAAAACAAATATATTAGCTTCTGTCTGCTTGTTATATATAATCAGCTTTGCTTTTTCCTAACCTAACTTTTGCTTAAAATTGCATGGTACTGAATTTGAGGGCGGGAGTTTACATCCTCCCCATTCCGTAGATAACTATAAATAGTTAGTAGTATAAATTTTCAAGGCCGTACCTGGTCATTGTACAAGACAAGGAAAAGAATGGCGAAAATATAGGTAATTTACATTCCATGAGTTGTACGAGGCATGTTTTTTAAGTAAGTACCGTTTTGGAATTAAAAAAAAAACGTGCAAAGATATCGCAATAATTTTATTTTTACATGAAAGCCTGTACCTTAATCTACTTTTCTACATAATTTCCGTAAATATTGAGGCACTTGTCATAACGTGGCACCAGTTTTTCAATACCCTCCTCATAAAATTCTGCCGCCTGACTGGTTAACCACTGTATCACAACTGTTTTGACTTCGTTATCGTCTTGAAGACGCTGACCGCCCAGGTGTTTCTTCAAGTGCAGGAATAAATGGTAGTCACTGGGCGCCAGATCAGGGCTGTATGGAGGATGATCTAGAGTTTCCCATTTAAAAGATTTGATGAGATCTTTGGTCCGATTAGCCACATGTGGACGGGCATTGTCATGCAGCAAAACAATACCCTTACTCAACTTACCACCTCTTTTGTTTTGGATTGCACGGCGCAGATTGTTCAATGTCTCACAATAAGATGCTGCATTGATTGTCTCATTACGAGGCAGAAACTCCACTAGCAATACTCCTTTTCTGTCCCAAAAAAACTGTGCACATGATTTTCCGGGCAGAAATTGTTTGCTTAAACTTCACTGTTTTGGGTGATGATGAATGTCGCCATTCCATGGACTGTTGTTTCGATTCTGGTGTGATGTAGGCCACCCATGTTTCGTCACCAGTAACAATTTTGTCTAAAAAATCTTCACCTTCATTGTGGTACTGCTCAAGGAAAGTCAATGCACTGCCTAAACGTTGGGTTTTGTGCAAATCCGTCAACATTTTCGGAACCCAACGTGAACACAATTTCCGGTTATTCAAGTTCTCGGTCACAATGCGATACAAAACACTACGAGAACATTGAGGAAAGTAGTCGCACAATGATGAAATTGTAAAGCGTCTGTTTTCTTTCACCTTTTCGTCCACTTTCTGCACCAAATTTTCATTAACGACCGAAGGACGCCCACTCCATTCTTCATCATGCACATTTGTGCGGCCATCTTTAAATGCTCTCACCCATTTCCTTACCATTCCATCACTCATAATGTTTTGTCCGTAAACTTCACAGATCTCGCGATGAATATCGATCGGTTTTACGCCTTTAGCACTAAGAAATCGTATGACAGCCCGTACTTCACAATCGGCGGGGCTCACGATTGTCGGGGGCATCTTAAACACTCAATAAACAACGTATACAATGAAGAATCAGACCACAAAACACATACACAAGGAGAAGTGCGAGCGCCTTGCTAAATATTGGAAAGTGAAATTGACGTTTAAATTTGACACTGTTGACAAGTCTACTGCTACTAGCGCCCCCAATATCGCTTGTAGGAACTACGGACTAGATTGTAACGCATGGCGGGAAGTTTAAAAAAATAAAAAATTTTAATTCTTCATTTATTTTTAATTATGACATAGATAAAAACACAAAAAATACACCATTTTTTAAAAATATGTTTAATATCAATATCAAATATACAACAGAAATTAATTTCACCACAATAAATTAATAAAATTAAAAAATAATGTTACAAGTAGATCAAGAGACAAAATTAATTATAACAAAACTGAAAAAAATGGCGTCATAGATGGCTTAGAAATGACGATATATATCATAATTTTGAAAGTAAAATTATATAGGAAATGTCATCGATCATCATTTTGAAGCCAACTGGACGATTATTTCAAACATACAAGCTGAGTTCGTTCATAGTGCTCTGAGAAATCTAGATAAACAAAGAATAATAAATTAAAAGTATTCCAGGGAAAAAGAGAGGAAAAACCTGTATCGTCTCTGATATCTGTCAGGGTTTTGTTGAAAGTGTCATCTTTTTGCTCGAAGTTTTCAGGTCGATTAAAAAGATGACATTTACAACAATACTTTGCCGTAACTTTCACAAATATCAGAGAGAGAGTACAGGTATTGCCTCTCTTTTCCTCTGGGATGCTTTATATCTGTTCTTCTTTGTTTACCTATATTTCTAAGAGCATAATGCCAAACACGACTACAGTATATAATAATTTCAATATCCTAAGTGGAAAGAAAAAAGATCACCTTTCTGTTTTGTACTATGGTCCCTTTCTTCCGATGGCTCATCTCGTTGATATTTAGGAAGGTATCCATAAAATATATATTTTATTATCGGTCCTGGGATGAAAAAATATAAAATTCAATTTCATTTGATGATCCTTTTCTGTCACCTAAATCAGGAGAATGACAATGAGCATGTTAAGATGAAAAAAAACTTATTTATCAACACTTACCTACACGTTAGTCCAAGGAGTTTTATCAAAAACCTATATTTGCCTAAATAATTTATGTATTCAATTTACAAAGCAAACTGCAGCGTGTAAACAAAAGAAATAAAATGGCGACAAGTCAACGTCAACGACCCGACAAGGAGAAAAGTGGTGTTCGAATAACAAATTATGGGTTACAAAAAATTGTTTTTGTCTCCTTTCAACGCACACTTTAGAAAGAAAAAGAGATGAACAGTTATACTGAAAGAATGTCAAGGTTTTATCTGTCACTCTTGTCAATAATTTATCGGTATTCCTAGAAAATCGCTTGTAGTCAAGTTTTCAACCATTTCCAGTTCTCCCATAAGAAGTGTCATCCACCTGAATCAGACTGTACTGGCGTCTGTGCATAGACAAGAGATGTAGGTAACCAGCGCGCATGCGCGGAACGCCTACCGTAGCGCTGCGGCGGCGGAATCGCAAAACGGTACTTACTTAAAAAACATGCCTCGTATATTTAGGGTGGGTCAAAAAAAATTGACTATTTTTTTTTATTTTGTACTCTGAAAAAAAGATTGGTAGACAATGAGTTCTTAATTTTAATAGGAAGGCCCTCCGCCTTTCAGTGTTCTATTTTCTCCTTATTATTAGAAAGAAAAAATTATATATCGGTATATCAGTCTCATATATTTGTAGAAAATTGAATGCTCTACAAAAAAGGTCTCTTACAATTTTTTTATAAACCTCACCGTTCGAAAGTTATTAAAAGGTTGAGGTTTGATTATTCTGAGGCAGTTTTAACCTAACCTAACCTACCCTAATCGAAATTTAATCAATCATTGACTCTAAGTTAGAAAAAATTCAATCGCAAACAATCGCTTCAATAAGATTTAAGAAATTCTAACGTTGCCATCTTTTCTCTAATTCTTTCCACATTCTATGGCTCATGGCATTTGCATGGCTTGCAATTGATTCCGTATAGCTTCACAGATATTAAAAACATTTATTTTCGGTGGTGCTTTCTCTTGTGCGAAACGCGGCGTATAAGCCACCGATTGCTGGTCGCTAAAAACCTAAAACAAAAATGTATTCAAGCCTCTTTGTTTTAGGTGTCGCCTGTGAAGAAACTTGGAGAAAATTAAGAGATAATTGTATAAAAACCAAACGGTTTAAGAGAACTAAAAATGGCCAAAGCGCGAAAAAGAACGAACTAATAAAATTCGATAAAGGATCGGCATTTATAAACCCCTATTTGCAACATCCAGAGGAAGTATTTGTTCTTAGTTCCGATGACGTGGATAATGCTTGCGGTCCTACCCGGCAATCATCTGAAGGTTTTTCTGAACCTGCAACCCTCGATTCAGTGGAAAGCGTTTCGAGTATTCGAAGATCACTTCCAACTATTGAACGAACGCGTAAAAAAGTACAGCAATCGCTAATGCAATTTAAGCGCAAACGGCAGGTTTCGCAGCACTCAAACGTACACCCTCTGGATGTCTTTTTTTCTTCAATGGCTGCAACAGTAAAAACGTTCTCAGCACCATTACAACTGCGCATCAAAAAGAAGGTGTTCCAACTTGTCACAGACACTGAAGCAACGTTAATGAGTTTTGCACCAGCTGAAGTTATCTCTGCCACTCCAGGATCTTCCCGATATTCCAGCCAAACTATAAGTTCCCCAACATCATATTAACCAGAAAGAGTCATTACTGGCGGCCGAAGTCAACCTAACCGATTATTAAATGTTAATGACTGCTCCACATAATTTTAAAAAATGAATTTTGAGAACGAATTAATTTTTAGTTTTGCCTGTTCTTCTGTAAACATTGTTAAAAAAATGTATTTTTTTATAGTTACCTACTAAATATTAGTTATATTGCAATTTGAATTTGAATACATGTTATTTTTTTGTTGACGTTTTAATTAAATTAAATATTTTAATTTACTCCAGATGTTCTGGTATATCCCACGATGAAATCTATTGAATAATTATGTACAGGATGAGTCAGCGATAGAGTAAAGTCCATTATCTCATTTGTTTCGAGGTTTACAAAAAAGAATTAAATATAAAAGTTATAGGGAAGGTTAAGATACACATTTTAAAATTATTATAGAGTATACAAGGTGCTTCAAAAAAGTGTGGCGAATATAACATCTGTTTTTTTTAAATGCAACACCCTATTTTTTATTTTAGCTACAGAGTTTTTTTTGAAAATTTTGCAATTTGGGACACTCCCTGTATCTCTGTTATTGGTAAAGGTATCGAGAAGGTGAAAACTGTATTGTAGAACTTTTTACGTAGAATACAGTGGCGTATTCTGTTATCTTACGAAAAGAATATTTTTGAAGATATAAACTAAAGGTATGTTTTCTTAAATGAAACACCCTGTATATTTATAAATTATATGATTTGGCTTGCCATAAGTTTCTCAAAAATATATATCACTCTATATTTATTTTCACCATTTACTGCAATATTTAAAAAAAATTATTAAAAGATCATATATTTATTAGTAGGCCATGATTGATAATAAAAGAAAGTAACGAATATTAAAGTATACTGCTATTTCTCTCTTGTTTTATTTTGGGAGTCACTAATAAATGCTTTATGTATTGGAAACTTAACTCTCTACCGCGAATTGGAACCAATGGACCCATATGATGGCTTCTCTGATTCCCTGATTTGTCCGTTTTCGATTTCTGATTCTGGGAATTTTTGAAATATGAAATATATCGTGGCAACTACAATGTCGAACACCCGGTAAATGCTTTAATAATGCAAGCTTTTAGATTAAAAAAGAAAAATATACCTATTCAAAACAGTTCAAAAGTAAAATAATCAATCCCGAATAAAATTTTAATATGTGTTTTATGACTATTTTAGTAAATACCATTTTTATTTTTTGTTATTTATCACGGCCTACTAATAAGAAAATGATATGTATTAAATATTGCAGTAAATAGTGAAAATAAATATAGAGTGATATATATTTTTGAGAAGCTCATAGCAAGACGGATCATATGATTTATAAATATACAGGGTGTTCCATTTGAAAAAAACATAACTTTAGTTCAGATTTTCGAAAATATTACTTATATTACTTTATAGACTACACGACTGTATTCTACGTAAAAATTTCTACAAGAATCAGTTTTCACCTTCTCGATATCATCAACTGTAACGGAGATACTGTGTCCCAAATTGCTAAATTTACAAAAAGACCCTGTAGCTCAGAAACGAAGAGCGCTATGAAAATTTTATTTACGGCATCTTCCGTTTGACAAAAAAGTGGGACAGGTTTGTGCAAACCGTATCCTCCTATCTTTACTAATAACGGAGATACCGTATGATTTCAACTAAAATGGGACACCCTGTACAGTAAGAAAAGCAAAGTGTCAGAATTTTTATCAATAAATATCTAGTTGTAAGCGAAATATTTAGTGTTATCAAAACATGCGTGCAGAGTTTAAAATGTTCGTTTTGTTTGGATGAATTGTATTGTTTTTCTGATAGATAGAGAGAGAGAGGACAGATAGAGACAGCATTTTGATTATTATTGATTCATAATATTTTTAAACTTGATTCATATTTTTAAAATCGTTAGACCCATAGACTTAAAATAAAATATAGACTACACTATTTACATCTCAACGCGGTCAAACAATCTTTTTTGTACACATGTTTACTTCTGGGTACAGTCGACCGAGCCTTCCTCATCCAGCCTATGTTGTCACGTCTTTAATATTATCAATATGTTTTTTCTTGTTATACACATATATTGAGATATTAATACTACAGTTTAATAAAGTAGGTTTTAGTATCCCATAAATGTATTAAATAGTCCTTATACTATTAAATTATAAGTCGGATACTGTTTAAAAAGGATAAGTTCTTTACAATATGACAACACCGATTAGAGGCGAGGGAGCCTATTCATTCATTTATTACCTTGTAGTACGCGTCGCACGTGTGCCGTAAAGCTTTATTGCCGCTATGTCCCCGGCTGTATTAACGCATTTTCTTAGCTTGTAGTTCTTAAGTATTTATTTTATTGACTTTTTCTGTTCAAGAACTATAAAATATGGTTCGCCAGTGCCAAATTTGTAAGAAATTTGACTTAAATAATCCATTTAATTCTTGAAACGACTTTCGACCGGTAGGCAACTCTCAATTTACCCATTGGGAGTCAGTGGCGTTGTTTAAGAAAGGCGCTTATTTAGATAATATTTTAGTAAAATGTAAAATCTGAATTTTTTCTCTTACATTACATTATTTACTTACTTACATTGTAACAAAATCATAATTATAACCCTGTTAATAATTAATAATGTTTTTATTAAAAATATATTCCGGTTTATTCAAAAATTATCTTCAGAATCTAAAATAACGTACAAGAATTTTAAAATGATATTACATTATGAAAGAATATTTTTTAATATACCGGGTCGTCTCAAAAGTGGCTCACCCCTATAACTTTTTTATTTTTTCAGATAAAAAAAACAGATTTGTATGTTAGTAGGTATATGACATAAATTAGGATTTATTGAATTTGGTCTCTTCCTGTTTCACCGTTCAATTGTTTGTATTCAATTGTTTTTGGTCTCTTCCTGTTTCACCGAAATGATTACATCTTTTGATTTTTAAAGGCACCCTCGGTATATTGCTACTTTATTCGATAAAAATGACACTCTGAATAGAATGACATATCATATGTCAACTTTTGATATTGTCGCTTAAAAACAAATCGTATTTTAAATTTCAATCCAGGGTGCCATGGTGTTGTTAAAGACACTAAGTTTTAATCAAGGAGCCTTGGAAAAATAGTTTTGATCGTCTAATGTGTTTCGTGTCTTGTCTAGGCCGGTTAAAAGATGTACAAATCGTATTTTTAATCCTACATATGTCAATTTTTTCAAATGGAACAATGGTGACTCATTAGCATATTTGGAAAAAGCATTTTTTATGAATATATTGATACAACACACTTGGTATTTCGAGTCAAATTGTCGTTATGAACCGCGTGTTACAATTACAATTAAACCATATGCGAAAATGTCAAAAGTTGACATATGATATGTCATTCTATTCAGAGTGTCATTTTCTATCGAACAAAGTAGAAATATACCGAGGGTGCCGTTTAAAAATTAAAAGTTATAGTCATTTCCTGTGAAACAGGAAGTGACCAAAAACAATTGAATGCGTCAATCAATCCTACTAACTTACTAAACACTAAATCTCCTACTAACATACTAAATCTTGTTTTTTTATTTGAAACTATAAAAAAATTATGGGGATGAGCCACTTTTGGGACGCACCCGGTATAATAAAGACAGTACCGAGTTAAATAAATGTAGTTTTCATTTTATCCACTTCCTATCACCTTCCTTGCTTTAATGGAACAGATTTATGTTTTCACATCACTTAACCAGAAAAAAAAATTACAACAATCATTTTTTTTTTCTCTCCCTGTCGCCGATTCTATTATATCTGTGGAATAGATCCTGTTTTGATTAATATTAGGGGTTGTAAATGTTTGACTAAAATTAATAATTTATTATTAATTTCAAAAATTACGTAATTTCGATTATAACATTTCTTCTATAACGTGTATTTTATTATTTTTATCCTTTTTGGACTCTAAGACGTTTTTTCTAAACTTTTATTTAAAAAATCTGTCCTAAATCTTAATAAAATATAAAAAAGTTTAAATACGATATATTTTTAATTTAATTATAGCTTCATTAAAATAAAAACATTACCCGGCTATGATACGGAGAGTTCAGGTGTACTTGAGAAACGAAAGACAGTGTTGTGTTTCTCGGCAGAGTCGTCAGGGAACGACCGTTACGACAGAGACAACCTATCTATCGCTCGTGTCGCACTCGTTATAACCTAAAACAATAACACAACAATAACAAGACATTGTCTGGCCGCATGTTCCAACTATTTATGAATGAGATGCTCAGTCTATATTTTATTTTAAGTCTATGGTTAGACCACATTGTCTTACCACACTTCTAAAATAACCTGGTCGGTATTTTAAAATAAACATTTTAAACGACTCTTAAAAAATCTCTGTGTATGGTAAATGTCGTTTTTTTATAGGAAAAATCCAAAAGGCTCTGGGTGAATATCTCGAAAGAGAAAGGACATCTTTCCCTCGTTTTTACTTCGTTGGTGATGAGGATCTATTGGAAATTATTGGTAACAGTAAAAACATTGCCAGACTACAAAAGCATTTCAAGAAAATGTTTGCCGGCGTTGCTTCCATCATTTTAAATGAAGATAATACAGTTATCACCGGTATTGCTTCTAGAGAAGGCGAAGAGGTAATACAATAATTTTACAAATACTCTTTCTAAAACGTTATATATCTGTAAACTTTAAGAAATTCCAACAATGTAGACCAAACACTTCAAAACGTAAATATTTCCAAAAAAATCATTATGCGTATTTCGCCACTGCAAGAAAATCTACAAAATAAAATAGTTTATTTTTTGTAAACACTGCTGTGTTAATCCAACGGAGACTAATTGTCAGAAGTTAGGTTTACAGATATAAAAATTTGCTTAACGAACAAAAAAATGCTTAACGTTTCGGAAAATTTATATTTTTCCGTCGTCGGAAGCAAAAAAAATACAAAGAATAAAGAAAAAAAACTATTTAAAATATTTAAAAAATGCAACTATTCGAGAACACTTTAGTTTTTTTTTTAAATAGATACGTCTACAAAAACCGTTGACGTTCTGTTAAAATGACATTATATCAAGTTAAAATTCAAAATTAACAATTACTACCTGATCACAATTACTTAATAAGGTAATACCACAGATTAGGTATCCTATAAGTATACAGATAAAAATCTTGTCCCTAATTCGTAGTACGAAAATTGTTTTTTATGACGATGTGCAAACGAGTCAAATTTCCTGTGCGCGAAAATAAACTCGCGTAAAATAACAATAAACAGCGTAATAGAGAGATATCGCTAAACCGAATAGCGTGCATGGACGTTAATAAGGCCAGGTGTTATTTCCTTTACGTGAGGTGGTGTATCTGTTCTGTGGTGGTATTAACTCTTATTTATAGTTATCGGATCGGAAAATTCGATCGCACGCGTCCGCTATTTAAACTTAACCTAACTTTGAATTTAAAACTTTGAAATGGGCGTGTGCTAGGTATTTTAAAACCGGAGGGCCGGCCATATACGTGCTTATTTACAGTGCTTTATTGTTCAACGTCTGCCAGTGGGTTTAGGGCAACAAGCAACAAATTCTCTTAGAAGGGCTAAGTTGTCATCTGCTGTAAACCCGGAGACTCTTTGTAACTGTTCTTAGTATTGGAAGAGGTGGAATCCGATATTTTTAAAGGGATATTTATATTAAAACTAATCCCAGCTACTTAAATATCAAATTACCTAATAAAACTAAAGCAATAATTTGAAAACAATTCAAACATAACCTAAAATAAAGCATCTCGCCGGCCGGCTCCGGTTGTCAAATACCCGCACATGCCCATTTAAGCAATTTTTAAACGTTATCAGAGGGTTATTTAGAAAGAGCGGACGCGAATTGATCCGCAAAATTACGTCCGAGGCGGTAACGTTATAAATGGTGTTGCGTTAAAAATTGACCTCACGCATATCGTAACCATGATAAGGTACGCGTAAATACTGGATGACGCTATTCGGTTTTCCGATATCTCTCTAATAACTGTGCCGGTCAGGGGCTGTGCACAATTTTAGAGGCGATAAGTGGGCGTGCTATGTGCGCAAACTAGTCACTTAACTAGTGCTCGATTCCGAAAATTGGAACCACGAAAAACAATAAAGAAAAAACAAAGATTATAATCTGTATAATCTGTGGTAATACCATAGACAAACAAATAAAAAGAGACTGACAAATCTCATGGTAAAGAGTGGGACCGCGTTCCCGTAGCGCAACTCAGAATAACAATTTTGAAACCAATTAGCAGGACCATGGCAGGACGTACGTCTTTATTGCTATCTTTCTTTATTATGTGTACTTCATATGAAAAAGAAAGAGATAGGTATAAAACGTATCGTAAGACATTATCGCACATTCTGGCTGGCGGGAAATTTAAATTAGCCATTATTAGTAGTAGTATTCTTTCGTTCTGAACGAACTGAAAATGTTCACTTAAACTGATTTATTCCCTATACCACGTCAAGGGAACGTGGGATAGGGAATAAATCAGTTTAAGTGAAAAGGGCATTAAAAATCCCATTTTCGAAAAAAAGTGGAGCTGCCTTGTTATTGCACCCCTTCAATTATTGTCAGTAATTTTGGAAAAAATAAGCATTTATTAGCAAAGCAAATTAAGTTTATTTTAAGATTATTAAATCACATTGTTAAATAAGTTAAAATAAGTACCTACATTTTTTGTCAACTGCCTAATTGCAATAACAAAGTGAATATCCAAGCAAAGAAAACTTTACGAAAATCATGACCCTGAACCATTTTCAAGTCCAGTTTTAATCCTAAAACAAAAGTAAAATAGGTATATTAATTAAGTTCCTATCTGGTTACTATAAATCATCTATAAACTACCCGAAAAATAAAATGTATTAATTCGTTATGTTAAGAGAGGTTCGAAATATTTTTGACACTACTATACTTCTACTTTTTTCTTAATAGGCTGATAAATATAACATACTCACTTATTTTTTTCCGGGTGTCTTTAACATATCTATCAGAGAAAGGGGGTACAAATACATATAAAAAATACATGATACCGGCTCCCGCAGCAAATAAAATAACATATAATATAATCTAAAATTATAAGTAACAAAATATAAATACCTATCTGAAACAAAGGAATTTGTTCCCTATCCATATCCATAAGTCAATAAACATGGTATTTTGTAAATTACATTTTTTTTGTTGTTCAAAACGTAAAATATTCAGAAATTATTTGAAAAAAAAAACAAAATAAAAATGAAAATTCTACACACTGTATCTCTAAAACGAAGCATTTTATAACGTATATTTATAGGAACTTTTTTACTTATTTTTATCTGCAGAATAGTTATGAATTTTGATAGAACGATTCGAACTATTTCGTTTAAGCTATTGGTTTGTTTCTATTTGATTGCAATAGCGAAATATCCAAACGTTAGCGGAAGTAAATCCACAAGATACAGTTACTATTTTTTTTTTATTTAAAAAAAAATATTAGGTTCTCTTCAGAACACCGGTTTCTACCGTCGAACATCCCAAGATTAATGAATGGCTAAGTCTTGTCGAAAAGGAAATGCGCGTTACCTTAGCTTCGAGCCTAGCTCAAGCTGTGCAGGACATCAAACAGTTCAAAGATGGCATAGACCCCAAACTGTTTATGGAATGGTGCGACAAATATCAAGCTCAAATCGTTGTATTGGCAGCTCAGATATTCTGGAGCGAGGATGTAGAAGCTGCTTTGTCAAAAGTAAGATTTTTTGTTTTTTATTTACTTGTGTTTCATGTCTACGCGTTTTAGATGAATGGAGAACCACAGAAAGGTCCGTTGGAAAAAGTGCTGCAACAAGTCGAGAATACCTTGAATGTATTGGCCGATTCAGTGCTTCAAGAACAACCTCAGTTAAGAAGAAAGAAATTGGAACATTTGATTAATGAATTTGTGCATAAGAGAACCGTTACTAGGAAGCTTATAGTTTCTGGAGTGTGCAGCAATAAAGCTTTTGAATGGCTTTGTCAAATGAGGTATGGATACTACTTAATATTTTAAATAAATATTTTTTTTTTAATTATCCGGGCAATGTTGCGCAGGGAGATTCAAATAAAATTTAAACTAAATTGACTGATTGATTTTTTTTAAATGGAATTTGTACTTTTTTTGTTTAGTGAATTTTTCATAAATTTATTATTAATATTTTAGATTTTACTTTGATCCTCGTCAAACTGAGGTTCTAAAACAACTAACCATCCACATGGCTAATGCAAGATTCTACTACGGCTTTGAGTATCTTGGTGTCCAAGATAGACTCGTCCAAACGCCTTTGACCGACAGATGCTATTTGACAATGACGCAAGCTTTAGAAGCTAGATTAGGAGGATCGCCTTTTGGTAATGCTTTATAACAACTTCGAATAAAAAGATTAAGAAAGGAGTATAATGCTATCCAGGTATAGGTACCTAGGCTGGAAATCCTTGACAATTTTTTTACTGAGCTTATTTTATGTTATTTATTATTTATTCTACTACTGATAGTTGTTTAAAGATATTAAATCTAGGAGGAAATTGTGGCAGAACTTAAATTAACAGTGACACTATTGCGATTTATTGAAAAAAACTGCAAAATAGTTGGTTGTGTAGCGTGCCGTAGATCTCGGTCAAAAATCGAGGGAAATAATGGAATAACTTTTCGCTAGTAGGTGACTATAGGGAAATTAAAATAACTTTCGTTGCACATCCATAAGACGACGCATGGTGTCATTGATGACGTGCAACGAAAGTTGTTCCAAATAAACAAGCGTGTTAGTTCAGTCATTGGAGATCAAAAAAGGGGCCTGCTTGGAAAAAAGTCCGGAAGTTTTGAAACTTTGCAGGTTTATAGGTTTTGGGGTCCCTAACTAAAATCCATAAAATGCACATTTCCAGACTTGCCGCCGGCACCGCCATCTTGCCAAGATGGCGCCCAAAATCGGTATTTTGTTTGGTTTGGTTTGGTATTGGAATATCTCGAAAACTATGCGTTTTTCGCGAAAGTTTAAGGAGAGCAAAATTAAAGAGAATACAATTTCCTATAAAAAAGGTTTCATGAAAATTTTCGCTAAAGTCAACCGTTTAGGCACAAAATCCCTGGAAATTTTACAATTTTGCGTAAAATATGATATATTATGTATAGTCGATTTTCCGAAATCAAATGTCGATTAGGGTTCACTAAAACTAGTTTTAGTTTAGTTTCTTCAATTTTGTCATAAAACAGTGGCGTATCATTAATTCGCTCATTAATTTATGAAAAATTAATTGTCGTGCTGGACAGCATTCATTGCGAACTTACCACCAGGTTCAGCATTGGTCTGGTTGTACCAAAGATGCCGAAGAATGGGGTTGGAAGAAAACAAAAACAGGCATTACTCCAGTCACGACATTGAAAGATCCAGCTCCAAAATCCCTGTTGGCATTTTTATCCTTTAAATGCAAAACTAACAACTATGGTAAAGCCTGCGGATGCAGAAAAGCAGGATTAAAATGTTCAATGATTTGTGCATACTGCAATGGAAAATCCTGTGACAACGTAACTGAAGTGTCACTCGACGAATCCGATGAAGAGGAGTTGGACATGCCTGTAGATATCCCTCTGGCGGCTGAAGATGAACGACGTATTGCAGACACGATCGACTTTGACATCAATGAGCCAGATCCGCCGGGCTTTTGCAGATAAGTTAAAGTTTTTAATTTATCTAGTGGAGTAGGCCTCCGGGAGACCACGTTAAAATAAACGCGCCATATACTTTACCTCTTGGGTGGTGTGGAAACAAGTACACATTTTCAATAATTAAAATTAATTATTCATAAATTAATGAGCGAATTAATGATACGCCTCTGTTTTATGACAAAATTGAAGAAACTAAACTAAAACTAGTTTTAGTGAACCCTAATCGACATTTGATTTCGGAAAATCGACTATACATAATATATCATTTTATGCAAAATTTTAAAATTTCCAGGAATTTTGAGCCTAAACGGTTGACTTTAGCGAAAATTTTCATGAAACCTTTTTTATAGGAAATTTTATTCTCTTTAATTTTGCTCTCCTCAATTTTTTGCGAAAAACGCATAGTTTTCGAGATATTCACAAAATGTCGATTTTGAGCGCCATCTTGGCAAGATGGCGGCGCCGGCGGCAAGTCTGGAAATGTGCATTTTATGGATTTTAGTTAGGGACCCCAAAACCTATAAACCTGCAAAGTTGCAAAACTTCCGGACTTTTTTCCAAGCAAAAATCCCCAATGAGTGAACTATGTAGTAAACCGGTCATTTATGAAACTAACTTAAAATTAACTAATTATATTTTTTTTTGTAATTTTGCTTTTATATACTACTTGTCGAAGATTAGATGTCAAAGAATTTAGATACGTCAGTTTGACTTACCTGCTTCAGTGGCGTATCGGATGTTTGTGTTAATAAATAATTATTATAACTCATCTATTTTTATTAGAAATATATATTTTTATAACAATTTTAATAACTACCAACATTCATTGACAACGTAAAATAAAACAACAAATTATTGAGTCTACCCTACATCATATTTTTACACGTTTTGTATAAAATTAGAACGTCCCTGATAAACCGGAATTTAAGTCGGCCATATTATAGAACCCCGTCGCGTTCGATCTAAGATTTTTGATATGCTCTTTCCTTAATATTTTTATTCAAAGTATAACAATAAGTTCGTGTTTAGGATATTTTTTAATACACATATTATAGGCCCGGCTGGTACTGGTAAAACTGAGTCCGTCAAAGCTCTCGGCAATCAGCTGGGTCGCTTCGTGTTGGTGTTTAACTGCGACGAGACATTCGATTTTCAAGCGATGGGTAGAATTTTCGTCGGTTTGTGTCAAGTAGGCGCGTGGGGTTGTTTTGACGAATTCAACAGGTTAGAAGAGAGAATGCTATCGGCGGTATCTCAACAAATCCAAACTATCCAAGAAGCCCTTAAGAGCCAGAAAGAAAGTAGCGACAGTCAAGGACAGCAAGGAGGCAGTAAGTTTTAAAATGGTTTATTTTTTAGGGTTCCGTACCCAAAGGGTAAAAACGGGAACCCTATTACTAAGACTTCGCTGTCCGTCCGTCCGTCTGTCACAAAGGTCTATCTTATGAACCGTTATAGCTAGACAGTTGAAATGTTTACAGATAATGTATCTATGTTGCCGCTATAAGAACAAATACTAAAAACAGAATTAAATAAATGTTTATAAATAAAAAAGTACTTTTCTTTTAAGTAATCATTTTACATAGAATCTTTCAAGTCCTCGGTGGCCGCGTGGTTAAAGTGTTAGGACTTTACGCTGCTGTGACGTTGGAGCCGTAGTAAGGCAGGTTCGAATCCTAGTCAAGGCGACTTATTTTTAATCGTTTTTTTTTTAATTTTTACATATTTATTTTTACTTTTTACATATTTATTATGGATTAATACAATTTTTAGTAATGTGTTTCTTCATTTTTTTATAATTACTTATACCCGCATTCAAAATTTGAGCTAAATCGGAAAAAAGTTTGTAATAATATAGTGTCTAATGTTGTATAGATAATGAAAGGTACGGAACCCTTCGTGCTCGAGTCCGACTCGCACTTGACCAATTTTTTTACTAAATTTGGATACTAATAATATTTTTTAAAGGTATCAGCGTGGAATTGGTCGGAAAACAAGTCAGAGTTTCCCCAGATATGGCAATCTTTATTACTATGAACCCCGGGTATGCCGGAAGGTCCAACTTGCCCGACAATTTGAAGAAACTCTTTAGGTCGTTGGCTATGACCACACCAGATAGGCAGCTTATTGCTGAAGTTATGTTATTCTCGCAAGGTTTTAGATCTGCTGAAAAGTTAGCCTGTAAAATTGTACCCTTCTTCAAGTAAGTCACTGGAATTTTAGAGAAATAATAATGTATACTCAAACGTAAATTTTTAACTGTTTTTTTATTTCGTGTTTGATTAATTCATTTTAAATTTATAATATACAGGGTGGCGCACCCCAAGTAGCATTTGGACGTTATCTAACGTCGGGTATACGTCGCGTTCAATAAACCCGACGTCGGGTACCAACGTCGGTTCTACCGCCTGACGACCCTTATTTGCACCTAAATGGGGAATACAGATTCGGGTCGCCTCGACGTCGGTATCTGACCTAATAGGGAATATAATTCTACCAATTACCAACGTCATATTACGTTGGATTTTAGTTACTTAAAATTCGTCGCTAAGCACTTACGTTACGTTTGGTTTCATATTCGCTACCAAGAATACATAAAAACCTAACCAAACTACCTAATTACAAATGGATTCATAATCACTCCTCGAATATAACTATAAGTGCCTATCTAATTTCGTATTATAGTAATTCTGAATCATTAATCCAGACATCAGTTTTGTCAACGGAAGTCACTTTCTTGATATATTTGATTAAAATACTCCGGAAAACAACGAGCGCTTTCAAAATTAGGTAGATTTATGAAATAAAAATATCTATAAAAAAGTAACTCACAATTTTTTTTTTATTTTCTAGCTGGTTTAATCATAAAACTGTACTGTGGTTCCCCCCAAACTCAACCTTATCGATATTATTCTACTAGAAATCGAAATGTTAATATAAATTTTAAAAACAAAAAACGATTTTAAAATGGCTGACAATCGGATACGTGTTAAGAATGGCGGATTTCTGAGTCCGACTTAATATGAACTACCAATATACCAATTCCGACCGGGTCTCCAACATTAGTCGTCTCACACGACCGAAGTCATCAAACCGGAAGACCGGCAATCGTATTATGACGTATATAATTCCAACGTACGCCACGTAACCTCACTTTGTTTATCAGTGATTTGTGGATTTGTGCAACTATATTTTAGTTTTTGTTTTCTCCTTAAAAAAAATGGGCAGCCACTTTTTTAAGCCTAACCTCACATGTCAGAGGAGGATGGGGTCTGCTGGTTTCCTAAGCTAAAAAATGAAATTAAGATGCGCCAGTGTAATGCAGCATCTCTTCCGGATAAAAAGCATTTACGGGTGGAGGCAAGACATCACTACTACTATTATTATTTTGCAAAAGCCTCGACCTCTTTCTGTAAAATGTAGATGAATGTCTAAATGCCTTTTTAATGTTTTTTAGGCATAATAAAAAAATTAAGTTTGTTTACAAAAACTTTTTATTAGGTTATGTTCATGATGTTCATTGGGTCGCAAATGCTACTTAATGGGTTGTATTTACGGATGTAAATAGAGATACGTAAATTAGGTTATAAATATGAACATAAAATACAACAAAATATAATTGGACGTTACTTTAGGGATTATCAGTGAGACGTATCCTATTCGGACAACGGGTAGATGCCGGGCTAGTTCAAGTATGTGTACGTCGTGCAAGCCAACGTGGGAACGACGTTGGGAAATTAATAAAAATGGTACGTTGTTATTTTGTACGTCGACCGATCGTTGGATTTACCGACTCGGATCCAACGACGTCGCTTTTAATAGGAAAGCTACGTCACAGGTCGTATAACCAGCACCCGACCTAAATTTGCACAAAGTCTGACGTCGCTTCAGGTCAGATTTAGTTCGAAGTCAGATAATGCTACTTGGGACCTCATTCCCCTCCGTTGATTATACGAAAACGGAAAGATGTAGAAATAAAATATTTTATGGGTGTATGTTGGAAAGCAACGTGCATAATTAAAATTATTTTGAAATGTACAGGGTGTGTCAGAACTAACACCCATACCAAAGTTATGTTTTTTCTTATGAAACACCCGGTATTTTATTTCATTTGGATTCTTGGACATAAAATAAGGTATTTATTATAAGGGTTTAATATGTTTAAAAGCTTTGGTTTTTGAGATATTTAAATATGCATGCTATAATAAAAAAGTTTGTCAACACCTCGTACATTACTTTTCAGAATTAGTTCTTGTGCTGACTTTCAAGCCAGAGAAATAAACTTTACTAAAAAATTGATTGCTTCCTTTAAATGTATACAGGGCATCAAAAATTGCTGGTCTCATTTAAATATTTATTATACATAAAAACTTAGTTATTTCAAATGCAGCACTCTGTATTTTTTTAAATAAGTCGAAGCAGATTTAAATGCTCTTTCAAACTATATTAGGGTTTCCTATTTTTTTTTAGATTTTCTAGTTTTTTCAATAACACTGTAATCAAATACGTTTAAAATAAAGTATACGGAGGGTACCGCTTAAATTCCCGTCCCGATATTGAAGGATGGCTATAGAATTTCAATGCATTTCCTACATAAGTCTATCCTTGGTTTGTAGGAGGTTTGACTAAACAAGGATGAACCTATGTCTTGAACATTCTACTCGATTTTCTGTCCTCCTTCAATACTGGGACCACAGAATATACTAACGAAAAAAAAGCCCCAAGTTCCTTGTAATAAATCGGTTCCATTTTCGTAACGCCATCTCTCGACATAGTCTGACATTTACAGGTTAGCTAAAGGGGTGCAGGGCCGGGGGAATTGTAAAATACACTTTTATTTTCATTATTTTTTATTCGCTATTTTATATGTCTTAAAATAAAATTACAAACGGAAACAAAAGGAATTAAATAATCTGAAAATCTACAAAGTTTATTGATAAAAAGTTAGGCTATGCAAATTGATATATTAAAAGTATAACCTCTTTGGTATAACATTGTTAAACAAACATTAACAAATCATAACATATCAGATCATAGAACTAAAAAAGTGCTATTACATAAAAACAGGTGATACAATACTTCAAAATTAATTTTAACATAATATCAAAACCGAAAAATCAAACTGCAAACACAACCACACTTATCACAACAGAAATTAACACACTTCCGCCGCGGCAAATGTCCAAGAAAGACTGATCATTCTGATTGGTCCCTGGTCCGGTCGTAGCTCCCGTCGTATTGTCGGTAAGCAAAATCCCTGTACAAAAATTTTGACGATCAGTGCCATCACCCGTCATAATTGGGAAACTTTTGCTGGAACCATTTTTAATATTTCACTTACATGGCCCTGACTGGGTCGTAAATCCTCTCATTGCTCTTATGGGGAGGCCGTCGTATATTTTATTTAAACGTATTTGATTGTAATCAAGATGGCTGGTTAGGTTAGGTTGTCTCCATGTCAATTTTCTAGTGACACTTAGTAGCTATTTTCAAAATCGACATCAGTTTATGGACTTTATTTAAATTTATAACAGGTTATTTTTATTTAATTTACCTACAATGTGGTTAATAAGTAAGTATTTATTATTTTATCAAGAAAAATGAAGCAGTGTCTGCTGGCGGAAGGAATGGATATGTTACTAGTTACTAGTGATTTTATTTTGTGAGGAGAATTGCTTGTTGGCCTGAAGGGTTAATGCTTAAAGATGTCCAAATAGGAATTTTCTTGATAAGCGTGGTACATGAAAAACCTATTAGGCAGAAACCTGTCGTTGGAAGTGAAGAAAATTAATTTGCCTTAATTGGTTCTTTTATAGAAAATACAATATATGTATCTACAAGTCATCGTAATATAAATCAAAAAGAACTACTTTATTTTTCTTTATAAAATAATAAATACTTACTTATTAAACTATTAGTAGGTAAATTAAATAAAAGTAAACTGTTATAAATTTAAATAAAGTCCATAACTAATGTCGATTTTGAAAATTGCTATTAACTGTTACTAGCAAATTGCCATGGCGACACCAGCCATCTTGATTGCCATTTTATTGAAAAATCGTTTTTATTCAAAATCTAAGCTAGATAGATATAGGAAACCCCAATATAGTTTGATAGAGCATTTAAATCTGCTTTAATTTATTTAAAAAAATACAGGGTGTTGTATTTGAAATAACGAAGTTTTTATGTAAAATAAATATTTAAAATAGGCCAGCAATTTTTGATACCCCTGTATACATTTAAGGAAGGAATCAATTTTTTTAGAAAAGTTTATTTCTCTGGCTCGAAATTCAGCAGAAGAATTAATTCCGAAAAGTAATGTTCAAGGCGTTGACAAACTTTTTTATTATAGTATGCATATTTAAATATCTTTAAATATCTCAAAAACCAAAGCATTTAAACATATTAACCCTTATAATAAATGCCTTATCGTATGCCCAAGAATCCGAAAATGAAATAAAATACCGGGTGTGTTCCATAAGAAAAAATATAACTTTGGTATGGATTTTAGTTCTGACACACCCTGTACATTTGAAAATAATTTTAAATTATGCGCATTGCATCACTACATATACCCATAAAAATTATGTTTCTACATCTATCTGTTTTCGTATAATCAACCGAGGCGAATGAGGTGCGCCACCCTGTATATAAATCATAAAAAATAAACTTTTGGTCACGTGATTAAGCTTGACTAGCACAGCGTTGCCGACTTTTACATATTTTAGGAAACAAGAATGAATGAATTATAAATATATAAAGAATTATTATTTAGATCAACAAACTCACCTCCTTAACAGCACTTATGGGGCATAAAGGGCCATTATCACCGCTTTCCCGTTCAAAATATTCTAATAAGGTCGCGATGAGTTTTTGCAACGGCTGTTAAGCTGCTTCGGCGTCTTGTACACTTCGCATTAAAAAGCTTTTAATTAAAATATGCATTTGTTTTTATTTCAATGCTCACTCTTTATAATCTTTTAAGGCTTTGTGATGAACAGCTGTCCAACCAGTCGCATTACGATTTTGGGCTTCGGGCCTTAAAATCGGTGCTTATTTCTGCTGGAAACGTAAAACGAGACAGGATACAAAAGAATAAAAGAAAACATGAAGCAGAGGTAACGTTTTTGTAAAATCTGTATTTATTATCTATTTACATTTTTTTTCAATTAGGAGAAACAAATATTGATGAAAGCTAGTATTGCTGAAAACTTACCGGAACAAGAGATTTTAATTCAGTCCAGTTTGTGAAACTATGGTGCCCAAATTGGTAGCTGAAGATATTCCTCTTCTCTTTAGTTTATTGAATGATGTGTTCTGAATGTTCAAATACACCAGAGCTGAAATGAAGGGTATTCGTTTTATATATTATTAAAAAACTTGAATGTATTAATTGGTTAAAATGTTTTAGGTCTGAAAGATGAAATTCGTAAAGTTTGTGCCGAAGAATACTTGGTTTGCGGCGAAGGAGATGAGCAAGGTTCCGCTTGGATGGAGAAGGTAAGCTTTGAATCATATAATTTATGTATTAAAAACATTTCTAAATTAATGTCTTTTATTGTCACTTTGATATTTTATTTTAGATTATTTTTAACTCAAAAGAAAAACAGATTACCAATCTTTCTGTCATCTAATCAAAATACTTTATTATCAGTGAAATAAATTCACTGTTTTTGATTTTTTTTTTGAATTTGCTACAATACTCAGTACTTATTTAACTCAGTGACTATTATGACAACAGCTGCTTCGTTGGTCTGAATATATAAAAGACCTTTTTTAATCGTCCGGACATGGTGCCCAGTTTCTCAGAAGCCACAGGTCCTACCATTTTGCAAGAAGAAGTATTACACGCAATTAAACAGATCAAGAGTGGCAAAGCGAATGGTCCTGATAAACTTCCAATCGAGCTTCTCAAACTTATAGATGATGAAGCCATTGAAATTTTGGTTAATCTTTTTAATGTTATATATACTGCCCAAGAAACCCAATGCTAAAGAATGTTCCGACCATCGAACAATTGCCCTGATGAGTCACACACTGAAAGTGTTTTTGAGAATTATTTATAATAGAATTTTTGCTAAGGTGGACTCAGAAATCAGTGATAACCAAGTAGGGTTTAGAAGAGGCACGGGTACGAGAGATGCTCTGTTTAGCATAAATGTGTTAGCACAGAGGTGTATTGATATGAATCAGGACCTGTATGTGTGTTTTATAGATTTTGATAAGGCTTTCGATAAAGTTCAATTATCATAGACTAATTGAAATACTTAAAGGCATGAATATCGATAGCCGAGATATCAGGATAATAGCAAATCTTTATTGGGGGCTTTGAATAAGAAGACTAAGGAAGGAGCATAATGCTATCCATGTATTCATGCATGGTGGGCGGAAAAAGCACCATAAAAGCACTCTAGGGTGGGGATCCTTGACAAATTAACAGTGACACTATCGCGATAGTGTCACTGTTAATTTAAGTGCTGCCACAATTTCCATCTAGATTTGCTACCTTTATACAACTATCAGTAGTAGAATAAATAATAAATAACATAAAATAAGCTCCGTAAAGACTGACAAATCCACAAAATTTGAAATCAAATTCAAATGTGTCAAATGAATCGTCAAACAGAACTGTAAAGGATCCCCACCCTAGAGAGCTTTTATGGTGGCTTTTCCGCCCACCATGCATGAATACATGGATAGCATTATGCTCCTTCCTTAGTCTTCTTATTCAAAGGATATGCTCCTTCCTTGGTCTTCTTATTCAAAGATTGGGGGCAAACAGCGAAGGTTATAGTGAACGACCAACTTTCTGATGAAGTAAAGATTCTCAGCGGCGTCAAGAATGTATACTTTCTTCGCTATTGTTTAATATATATAGCGAATCAATTTTTCGGGAGGGCTTGACTAGTAGAAAGGAGGGCATCACTATTAATGGGCAGGTCTTAAATAATATGCGGTTCGCGGACGATACCGTCTTTATAGCAGACAACGTGGAGGGTGTATGACCTGAAAATGAACCCTAAGAAAACTAAATTTATGATAATCACTAAGAGAGAAGATGTCCGAGCCAATGTTCTAATAGATGATATATGCTATGGAGAGAGTACAAAAATATAAATATCTAGGCAGTTGGTTGACCGAAAAGTTGGATCAATCAGCAGAAATAAAAGCTCGAATAGAAATAGCCAGAGCAGCCTTTGTAAAACTCAAAAAAATGTCTCTGTAGTGGAGACATAAACTTAAAGCTTAGATTAAGAATGCTAAGGGGTTACGTATTTGCCACTCTACTCTACGGTTCAGAGGCTTGGACACTTAAAAAGGCCGAAATGGAGGCATATAATGGTGTTATCGGCGTATGCTGAGGATTGCATGGACTGACAAGGTTACAGATGTAGAACTGCGACGCAGAGTTCAGAAGGACGAAGGGTGATTAACACCCTTAAAAAGAGAAAGCTTGAGTACTTTGGACACATAATGAGAGGATCTAAATATGTCCTGCTGCAGAACATAATAAAAGGAAAGATAAAGGGCAGAAGGAGCCAAGGAAGAAGAAGAACATCATGGCTCAAGAATTTGAGAGAATGGTTTGGAATGACTTCAAACCAGTTATTCAGAGCAGCCGTTAACAAAGTTAGAATTGCCATGATGATTTCCAACCTCCATTAGGAGATGGAACCCGAAGAAGAAGAAGAAATTATTGTGACTTATAAATAAAATTTTCAAGTTTATTTTAAAAACTAAAACAAGATTTAGACAAGCCAGTTCGAGTCCGACTCGCACTTGACCAATTTTTTTACTAAATTTGGATACTAATAATATTTTTTAAAGGTATCAGCGTGGAATTGGTCGGAAAACAAGTCAGAGTTTCCCCAGATATGGCAATCTTTATTACTATGAACCCCGGGTATGCCGGAAGGTCCAACTTGCCCGACAATTTGAAGAAACTCTTTAGGTCGTTGGCTATGACCACACCAGATAGGCAGCTTATTGCTGAAGTTATGTTATTCTCGCAAGGTTTTAGATCTGCTGAAAAGTTAGCCTGTAAAATTGTACCCTTCTTCAAGTAAGTCATTGGAATTGTAGAGAAATAATAATGTATACTCAAACGTAAATTTTTAACTGTTTTTTTTTATTTCGTGTTTGATTAATTAATTTTAAATTTATAATATACAGGGTGGCGCACCTCATTCCCCTCCGTTGATTATACGAAAACGGAAAGATGTAGAAATAAAATATTTTATGGGTGTATGTTGGAAAGCAACGTGCATAATTAAAATTATTTTGAAATGTACAGGGTGTGTCAGAACTAACACCCATATCAAAGTTATGTTTTTTCTTATGAAACACCCGGTATTTTATTTCATTTTTGGATTCTTGGGCAGAAAATAAGGTATTTATTATAAGGGTTTAATATGTTTAAAAGCTTTGGTTTTTGAGATATTTAAATATGCATGCTATAATAAAAAAGTTTGTCAGCACCTCGTACATTACTTTTCAGAATTAGTTCTTGTGCTGACTTTCAAGCCAGAGAAATAAACTTTACTAAAAAAATTTATTGCTTCCTTAAATGTATACAGGGGCATCAAAAATTGCTGGTCTCATTTAAATATTTATTATACATAAAAACTTAGTTATTTCAAATGCAACACTCTGTATTTTTTTAAATAAGTCGAAGCAGATTTAAATGCTCTTTCAAACTATATTAGGGTTTCCTATTTTTTTTAGATTTCCTAGATTTTTCAATAACACTGTAATCAAATACGTTTAAAATAAAGTATACGGAGGGTACCGCTTAAATTCCTGTCCCGATATTGAAGGATGGCTATAGAATTTCAATGCATTTCCTACATAAGTCTATCCTTGGTTTGTAGGAGGTTTGACTAAACAAGGATGAACCTATGTCTTGAACATTCTACTCGATTTTCTGTCCTCCTTCAATACTGGGACCACAGAATATACTAACGAAAAAGAAGCCCAAGTTCCTTGTAATAAATCGGTTCCATTTTCGTAACGCCATCTCTCGACATAGCTGACATTTACAGGTTAGCTAAAGGGGTGCGGGGCCGGGGGGAATTGTAAAATACACTTTTATTTTAATTATTTTTATTCGCTATTTGCAATTTTATTTTTAAAACATATTATGTGAAACAATCACATAATATGTCTTAAAAATAAAATTACAAACGGAAACAAAAGGAATTAAATAATCTGAAAATCTACAAAGTTTATTGATAAAAAAGTTAGGCTATGCAAATTGATATATTAAGTATAACCTCTTTGGTATAACATTGTTAAACAAACATTAACAAATCATAACATATCAGATCATAGAACTAAAAAAAAGTACTATTATATAAAAACAGGTGATACAATACTTCAAAATTAATTTTAACATAATATCAAAACCGAAAAATCAAACTGCAAACACAACCACACTTATCACAACAGAAATTAACACACACTTCCGCGGCAAATGTCCAAGAAAGACTGATCATTCTGATTGGTCCCTGGTCCGGTCGTAGCTCACGAAACAAGGCTCACGTCGTATTGTCGGTAAGCAAAATCCCTGTACAAAAATTTTGACGATCAGCGCCATCACCCGTCATAATTGGGAAACTTTTGCTGGAACCATTTTTAATATTTCACTTACATGGCCCTGACTGGGACGTAAATCCTCTCATTGCTCTTATGGGGAGGCCGCCGTATATTTTATTTAAACGTATTTGATTGTAATCAAGATGGCTGGTTAGGTTAGGTTAGGTTAGGTTGTCTCCATGTCAATTTTCTAGTGACACTTAGTAGCTATTTTCAAAATCGACATCAGTTTATGGACTTTATTTAAATTTATAACAGGTTATTTTTATTTAATTTACCTACAATGTGGTTAATAAGTAAGTATTTATTATTTTATCAAGAAAAATGAAGCAGTGTCTGCTGGCGGAAGGAATGGATATGTTACTAGTTACTAGTGATTTTATTTTGTGAGGAGAATTGCTTGTTGGCCTGAAGGGTTAATGCTTAAAGATGTCCAAATAGGAATTTTCTTGATAAGCGTGGTACATGAAAAACCTATTAGGCAGAAACCTGTCGTTGGAAGTGAAGAAAATTAATTTGCCTTAATTGGTTCTTTTATAGAAAATACAATATATGTATCTACAAGTCATCGTAATATAAATCAAGAAGAACTACTTTATTTTTCTTTATAAAATAATAAATACTTACTTATTAAACTATTATAGTCTATAAAATGTTAACTTTGAATTTTGACCGTTATTTTTTACCAACATGGCAAATATAAAATCCCTCTATCAAAAAAATTACTGATATTCTTTAAATTGAGTGCCTGAACGAATCAGATAGATAACTCTTTTTACTTTCGTGAAATAGAAAAGGAAAATAATAAAACAAGTGACAGTTCTTCCTCTTCTTACAAAAATGAACACGAAATGTCATAATTGTGAAAAGTAAAATGTCATATCAGCTTTTGACATTTCTAAATATCAGACCAATGCCGTCTAATAGAACAGCCTCGGAGCGAGATTTATGACGTCGCGCAATTAAATACTACAGATTAATAAATAAATATGTTGTAGAATACATGGAAAACATAATTATTCCTCATATTTTTGGTTTGTATTTTAAAAATGATATATTTTACATGAAATATACATAATATACAGTTAATAAATACAATATATATATATACCTATTTATAGTAATAAATCATTTGGCAAATAAACTATGAACCATACAAATGCCAGCAAATGTTTTACAATATACAAATAATGAATATGTACATAAGATAATGGGTAAAATGTAAAATATATTTTAAATTTTGGGGTTTGAATCGATCAAATTTAACAATAAACATTCAATATCTACTGCCTATGGTATTGTATTATTTGCAAATATAATTTTTCGAACATTGATACTTGCAGAATATCATCACTATTAGTAGATATTGAATGTTTTTTGTTAAATTAGATCTATTTTCAAACCCCAAAATTTAAATTATATTTTACATTTTACCCATTATCCTATGTACAATTCATTATTTGAATATTGTAAAACATTTGGTGCATTTGTATGGTTCATAGTTTATTTGCCAAAGTATTTATTACTATAAGTAGGTATATATATTGTATTTATTAACTGTATATGATGTATTTCATGTAAACTATATCATTTTTAAGGTACAAACCAAAAATACGAGGAATAATTATATTTTCCATGTATTCTACAACATATTTATTAATCCATATTATCTAACTAGCGTGACGTCATAAATCTCGCTCCGAGGCTGTTCTATTAGAGACGGCATTGCGTCAGCATGGCCGCAAGTTGCTAACCTAATAAAATTAACACTAGAAAAGCCCGTGGGAACTGTCAAATTCAAAGTTATTCGTTTCACAGACTATAGTAGGTAAATTAAATAAAAGTAAACTGTTATAAATTTAAATAAAGTCCATAACTAATGTCGATTTTGAAAATTGCTATTAACTGTCACTAGCAAATTGCCATGGCGACACCAGCCATCTTGATTGCCATTTTATTGAAAAATCGTTTTTATTCAAAATCTAAGCTAGATAGGTATAGGAAACCCTAATATAGTTTGATAGAGCATTTAAATCTGCTTTGATTTATTTAAAAAAATACAGGGTGTTGTATTTGAAATAGCGAAGTTTTTATGTAAAATAAATATTTAAAAGAGACCAGCAATTTTTGATACCCCTGTATACATTTAAGGAAGGAATCAATTTTTTTAGTAAAGTTTATTTCTCTGGCTCGAAATTCAGCAGAAGAATTAATTCCGAAAAGTAATGTTCAAGGCGTTGACAAACTTTTTTATTATAGTATGCATATTTAAATATCTTTAAATATCTCAAAAACCAAAGCATTTAAACATATTAAACCCTTATAATAAATGCCTTATCGTATATCGTATGCCCAAGAATCCGAAAATGAAATAAAATACCGGGCGTGTTCCATAAGAAAAAATATAACTTTGGTATGGATCTTAGTTCTGACACACCCTGTACATTTGAAAATAATTTTAAATTATGCGCATTGCATCACTACATGTACCCATAAAAATTATGTTTCTACATCTATCTGTTTTCGTATAATCAACCGAGGCGAATGAGGTGCGCCACCCTGTATATAAATCATAAAAAATAAACTTTTGGTCACGTGATTAAGCTTGACTAGCACAGCGTTGCCGACTTTTACATATTTTAGGAAACAAGAATGAATGAATTATAAATATATAAAGAATTATTATTTAGATCAACAAAACTCACCTCCTTAACAGCACTTATGGGGCATAAAGGGCCATTATCACCGCTTTCCCGTTCAAAATATTCTAATAAGGTCGCGATGAGTTTTTTGCAACGGCTGTTAAGCTGCTTCGGCGTCTTGTACACTTCGCATTAAAAGCTTTTAATTAAAATATGCATTTGTTTTTATTTCAATGCTCACTCTTTATAATTTTTTAAGGCTTTGTGATGAACAGCTGTCCAACCAGTCGCATTACGATTTTGGGCTTCGGGCCTTAAAATCGGTGCTTATTTCTGCTGGAAACGTAAAACGAGACAGGATACAAAGAATAAAAGAAAACATGAAGCAGAGAGGTAACGTTTTGTAAAATCTGTATTTATTATCTATTTACATTTTTTTTCAATTAGGAGAAACAAATATTGATGAAGCTAGTATTGCTGAAAACTTACCGGAACAAGAGATTTTAATTCAGTCAGTTTGTGAAACTATGGTGCCCAAATTGGTAGCTGAAGATATTCCTCTTCTCTTTAGTTTATTGAATGATGTGTTCCCGAATGTTCAATACACCAGAGCTGAAATGAAGGGTATTTGTTTTATATATTATTAAAAAACTTGAATGTATTAATTGGTTAAAATGTTTTAGGATTAAAAGATGAAATTCGTAAAGTTTGTGCCGAAGAATACTTGGTTTGCGGCGAAGGAGACGAGCAAGGTTCCGCTTGGATGGAGAAGGTAAGCTTTGATTCATATAATTTATGTATTAAAAACATTTCTAAATTAATGTCTTTTATTGTCACTTTGATATTTTATTTTAGATTATTTTTAACTCAAAAGAAAAACAGATTACCAATCTCTCTGTCATCTAATCAAAATACTTTATTATCAGTGAAATAAATTCACTGTTTTTGATTTTTTTTTTAATTTGCTACAATACTCAGTACTTATTTAACTCAGTGACTATTGTGACAACAGCTGCTTAGTTGGTCTGATTATATAAAAGACCTTTTTTAATCGTCCGGACATGGTGCCCAGTTTCTCAGAAGCCACAGGTCCTACCATTTTGTGTGCCGAAGAATACTTGGTTTGCGGCGAAGGAGATGAGCAAGGTTCCGCTTGGATGGAGAAGGTAAGCTTTGAATCATATAATTTATGTATTAAAACATTTCTAAATTAATGTCTTTATTGTCACTTTGATATTTTATTTTAGATTATTTTTTTAACTCAAAAGAAAACAGATTACCAATCTTTCTGTCATCTAATCAAAATACTTTTATTATCAGTGAAATAAATTCACTGTTTTTGATTTTTTTTTTAATTTGCTACAATACTCAGTACTTATTTAACTCAGTGACTATTGTGACAACAGCTGCTTAGTTGGTCTGATTATATAAAAGACCTTTTTTAATCGTCCGGACATGGTGCCCAGTTTCTCAGAAGCCACAGGTCCTACCATTTTGCGAGAAGTATTACACGCAATTAAACAGATCAAGAGTGGCAAAGCGAATGGTCCTGATGAACTTCCAATCGAGTTTCTCAAACTTATAGATGATGAAGCCATTGAAATTTTGGTTAATCTTTTTAATGTTATATATACTACGGGCATTATACCAAAGGATTGGTTAATGTTTAATTTTGTACCATTGCCCAAGAAACCCAATGCCAAAGAATGTTCCGACCATCGAACAATTGCCCTGATGAGTCACACACTGAAAGTGTTTTTGAGAATTATTTATAATAGAATTTTTGCTAAGGTGGACTCAGAAATCAGTGATAACCAAGTAGGGTTTAGAAGAGGCACGGGTACGAGAGATGCTCTGTTTAGCATAAATGTGTTAGCACAGAGGTGTATTGATATGAATCAGGACCCGTATGTGTGTTTTATAGATTTTGATAAGGCTTTCGATAAAGTTCAACATCATAGACTAATTGAAATACTTAAAGGCATGAATATCGATAGCCGAGATATCAGGATAATAGCAAATCTTTATTGGGGGCTTTGAATAAGAAGACTAAGGAAGGAGCATAATGCTATCCATGTATTCATGCATGGTGGGCGGAAAAAGCACCATAAAAGCACTCTAGGGTGGGGATCCTTGACAGTTCTGTTTGACGATTCATTTGACACATTTGAATTTGATTTCAAATTTTGTGGATTTGTCAGTCTTTACGGAGCTAATTTTATGTTATTTATTATTTATTCTACTACTGATAGTTGTATAAAGGTAGCAAATCTAGATGGAAATTGTGGCAGCACTTAAATTAACAGTCACACTATCGCGATTTATCGAAAAAGACTCTAAAGTAGTTGGTTGTGTAGCGTGCGGTAGATCTCGGCAAAAATTGAGTGAAATAATGGAACAACTTTTCGCTAGTAAGTGGCTATATAATATACATACGTGTAGTAAACCGATCATTTATGAAATTCACTTAAATTAACTAAATTATATATTTTTCTTACATTTTAGCTTTTATTTATTACTTGTCAAAGATTAGATGTCAAAGAATTTAGATACGTTAATTTGACTTACCTGCTTCAGTAGCGTATCGGATGTTTGTGGTAATAAATACTTATTATAACTTATCTATTTTTATTAGAATTATATATTTTTATAACAAGTTTATTAACTACCAACATTTATTCACAACGTAAAATAAAACAACAAATTATTGAGTCTACCCCACGTCTACCCTACATCATAGTTTTACATTTTTTAAATAAAATTAGAACGACACTGATAAACCGGAATTTAAGTCGGCCATATTTGAGGCCCATCGCGGTGTACCTAAGATTTTTGATATGCTCTTTCCTTAGTCTTTTTATTCAAAGATTGGGGGCAAACAGCGAAGGTTATAGTGGACGACCAACTTTCTGATGAAGTAAAGATTCTCAGCGGCGTCGAATATGTATACTTTCTCCGCTATTGTTTAATATATATAGCGAATCAATTTTTCGGGAGGCCTTGACTAGTAGAAAGGAGGGCATCACTATTAATGGGCAGGTCTTAAATAATATGCGGTTCGCGGACGATACCGTCTTTATAGCAGACAACGTGGAGGGTGTATGACCTGAAAATGAACCCTAAGAAAACTAAATTTATGATAATCACTAAGAGAGAAGATGTCCAAGCCAATGTTCTAATAGATGATATATACACCTATGGAGAGAGTACAAAAATAATCTAGGCATTTGGTTGACCGAAAACTTGGATCAATCAGCAGAAATAAAAGCTCGAATAGAAATAGCCAGAGCAGCCTTAAAGCTTAAAGCTTAGATTAAGAATGCTAAGGGGTTACATATTTGCAACTCTACTCTATGGTTCAGAGGCTTGGACACTTAAAAAGGCCGAAATGGAGAAGCTTGAGGCATTCGAAAGATGGTGTTATCGGCGTATGCTGAGGATTGCATGGACTGACAAGGTTACAAATGTAGAACTGCGACGCAGAATTCAGAAGGACGAAGAGGTGATTAACACTCTTAAAAAGAGAAAGCTTGAGTACTTTGGACACATAATGAGAGGACCTAAATATGTCCTGCTGCAGAACATAATAGAAGGAAAGATAAAGGGCAGAAGGAGCCAAGGAAGAAGAATAACATCATGGCTCAAGAATTTGAGAGAAAGGTTTGGAATGACTTCAAACCAGTTATTCAGAGCAGCCGTTAACAAAGTTAGAATTGCCATGATGATTTCCAACCTCCATTAGGAGATGGAACCCGAAGAAGAAGAAGAAGACTATTGTGACTTATAAATAAAATTTTCAAGTTTATTTTAAAACTAAAACAAGATTTAGACAAGCCAGTTGTTTATTTCAGATCTATTACAAATGACGTTCAGATTTTTTTTGATTTTTTATTTTATTTGTCATTGTCTATTGTGTAAATCAGCACATCATTTTTTCATGCTGCACAGCGAGACACCTGGGTAGCAAAGGTATGATCAACAATGTTACTTAATTGTGCTTTATAGCTTTGTTTTAATTTAGAACATTATCATTAGTTTATTTTATTTTTGTCGCTAAATATAGTTGTTTATTAAAATTTATGAAATATTTGGGTCTTTATTATGATTTTTTGTAATATTTTTTTTTAATAAAAATAAAATACAATACGTTTGAGAATATACATATAGTTCATATCAAATAAAATTTTAGTCGCGAGATTAAGCTTAATCGACACATTCTAACTAAAGTATAGAATACCTATATAATTTCTCTTATTTTTATATTTTTTCTGTTTTATATAACATAACTAAATTTATATACTAGGTTCTTCAATTATACCAAATCTGCAACTTAAACCATGGTTTGATGATGGTGGGCCCAAGCGGTTCTGGAAAAAGTTCCGCATGGAGAGTACTTCTTAAAGCACTGGAACGATTTGAAGGTGTGGAAGGTGTAGCCCATGTTATTGATCCTAAAGCCATCAGCAAGGAAGCATTGTACGGTGTTCTGGATCCCAACACTAGAGAATGGACAGATGGTCTCTTTACTCACATACTAAGGTATAAATAGTCTTAATTAACTTAAGATGCAGCTAAATTATATTGTATTTTGTAATCTATACCAGATAACTTAAAGAAATATTGAAATTTCAACACACTAGAAAAACAAACTGTGTACTTTGGGGTAGTAATATCTTATTTTGTAAATATTGATTCACGAAATAACTTAGAAGAGTATATTTATATATGATTATTTTTATTTCAGGAAAATCATTGACAACGTAAGAGGTGAAATTAATAAACGCCAATGGATAATATTCGATGGCGATGTAGATCCAGAATGGGTAGAAAATTTGAACTCTGTCCTGGATGATAACAAATTGCTTACGCTACCTAACGGCGAACGTCTTTCTCTGCCACCTAATGTCCGTGTAATGTTTGAGGTACATTTTTCAAAACGCCAATGAAACAGCAAAAATATACGTTGATTTACACTTTTAGGTGCAAGATCTGAAATACGCTACTCTAGCCACCGTTTCTCGTTGTGGTATGGTATGGTTTTCGGAAGATGTATTAACCACGGAAATGATCTTCGAGAACTACATGCTTCGTCTTAAACATATTCCTCTAGAGGAAGGTATGATTATTTTTATATTTATTAATAAATAAATTTTAAAATATGACAATGATATATTTAGGAGAAGACGATAGCTTTGGAAAGAAAATAGAAAACAAGGAAGATACAGTGTCTCCTACACTACAAGTACAGCAGGATGTTGCCAATCTGCTTCAACCGTTCCTTCAACCGGATGGTTTAGTCATCAGATGTTTAGAACATTCAATGGAACAGGAACATATTATGGACTTTACCAGACTAAGAGCTTTGAGTTCGCTGTTTTCTATGTTAAATCAGAGCGTCAGGTGAAATAAGTTGTTATTAATATAAATACAAACAATAATATAGTCTGTCCAACGACAAAATCCTTTGACAGTCATAGATATGTTTATCATTTTAATTTGAAAGTAGTTTATTTTATTTTACAAAGAGATAAGTTGGTATAATTGGAACACATAGCAGGAAATTAATATATTTAAAATTTGAGTGACTAGTGATTACTTCACTTAAAATATTTAAAAAAAAACTGTATAAAACTGAAGAAATGTAATCGAGTTAATTTATTTAAAAAAAAATTAAGGTATGTATTGATACAAAACATTTATTATTTAAATTTATTAATATAACTTATGTACAAGTAAAATTTTGTACAGGAATAGGTTAGGTTAGGTTGCTGGGGTTTGGGATCATATTTGATCCCTCACTCGGAGGCCTTGGGCCCATTGCGATACCCCTGTATTGTTTTACCAAACCTTCCTCTCATTCTTTCTTTGCGTTAATGCACTTCCAGCTTTTTGCAAAGTTCCCGATGTCGCTGATGTTGGCTTCTGCTGCTTTCTTTAGTCCCTCCAAAAAACCTTGCCCTAATGCTCTATGGTTTGTTAGGTTTCCTCTCCCCATTCTCTGCAGGAGTTGTCGTCGGAAATTTTCCATCTCACGAGGTTTACCCCCGTGGGACAGTTTCCAATGACGACACCTACAATTACATAATTGTAAGTGTCGTCACACGTCGTAGGTGTTTAGTACGCATTACTAGGTCTTTTTTGTGCTCTAGTAGTTGTTTTGTCTTTTTGCTATCTACCACTGGCCATAGTCTTCGAGCTGTAGCGCAGTCCTCACGGTGTTGTCACATCTCTTGCTGCTTGGCTTTGATGGCAGTTCCTATAGCCTACTTCAGTGTATTGAACGTCACAAGTGGTGGGTCATCTGCCACGGCCTCTCCCCTGGCCCCGTCTTTGGCGAGTCTGTCTGTTTCCTGATTGCCCACCACATTGCTGTGGCATGGCTCCCAGCACAGCGTAGCCCCGCCCCGACGCAGCCAGGACAGTGCTTCTCGGCATTCCATCACAGTTTTCGATCTCACTGATTGCAAGGTGATGCTTCTTAAAGCGGCCAAGCTGTCAGAGTATATTACTATATCCCCTATTGGTCTATCAGCAATTTTCTCTCGTATACAAACTAGCCGCTTCCTTTATGGCGTAGACCTCTGCTTGTAAAATATTACAGTCATCCGATAGCCTTAAAAATCGTCGGATGTCTAGTTCCTCTGAGAAGATGCCTATACCTGTGCCGCCTGAATTTGCGGAAGCATCTGTGTAGACTGCTATCTCTTGAGTGTTCATTACTCGGTTGCTTTCCCATTCATTCATCGTCGGGATGCGAATCCTTATCTTTTCTCCAAAATCATGTTTGGTGAGCATATAGTCCGTTTTCTGGTCTAGCAGATGTGGACTCGTGTTCACCATGATTTTTCCTATCACTGGCAATATCCTCGAGTGACCGTAGTTGGTATGGTTCCACAGATTGAATTTCCGTAATCTTAGGGCACCCTTAGCGGCCAGAGCCTTCACGATTGTCGATTGATTCCAAGTCCAAAATTGCTTCTAGCGCAGCTTGCGCTATGTTGTTCCTTGCTCCAGTTGTACCTAGAGCTGCTAATCGCTGTATTTTTGTTCGGCTTGCACAGGAATAAATAAAACAAAATATTTTGTTAATAATTACACTGAATTTTATACCTTAAAAGTTGGTTAATTAACTTAATAATCTTATTTTAAAAAAAAAACAGTACCTTTTGTCATTATCTTTCTACAGTACTAATATCTATTATTTACCTATCGCGTGATGTCGTTGTTGTACAGCTACTCCAGTTTTTAGTATCTTATACGAGATGGTATACAAACTTTATTGATGGTAACTTTATTGGTGTATAAAACTCTCTGGGGCCAGACTGGATACTGAATATGAACTACAGTTAATTTTCCCTCAATTTTTCCTCCACTTAGCTTCAAAAAACACAAAACACACTTAATAACACGAATCCAAATGCATTATCTTCCAAAACGCAGGTTATTGGACATTATTTGACAGAAATTATAACCTATAATTTGGCAAAACTTTGTCAACCTTCAAAAATCTCAATTCGGATTCATACGCATCTACGTCCTTGCATCGTTCATCGTTCCAATAATATTGAAATATGATCTGTCATTTTTGAAATAAACCAATGAAACTGGTTAAAAACAACAAGATATGACCCATGACGGATTTAGATATAAACCCATCCATAGTTAACTTAAAAATATTAAAAACTTTTTTTAGTGAAATAAATAGATTGGTATGGACGTCACCTGTCTTTCATCTGTCATCGTCTGTCGAAATCTACCTGAGTAATAAACCAGAGTATGTCAGTAAATAACAAAAATATGCGCACTTGATCTGTGACTGTGACACTGTATATTATTATTTATACAGGTTGTTAAACTGCACAATTACTTATAGGGGAACAGAATGGCAACACTGCCTATTGAGAACGCATGCACTTATAGGGTTTTCTGCCAACTCGTCCCGTCGCGTCGTCTATCGACGAGCGGGTCGAGGTTGCCATATTTCAACCATAAACCTAACCTAATTCATAATATATATTTTTTTAATTTCAGGAATGTTTTACAATACAATCACTCCCACAACGACTTTCCTTTAGCCTTCGAAACCTTGGAACGCTACATTCCCAAATGTTTAATTTACGCTATACTATGGAGCTTCGCCGGCGATGCCAAGCTTAAAGTTCGTTCGGAGTTAGGCGACTTTGTCAGATCTATTACAACGGTACCGCTTCCTCCCGACAACAATACGCCAATAATCGATTACGAGGTCACCATAGAAGGGGAATGGGCGCCTTGGTCTAACAAGGTACCTCAGATTGAAGTGGAGACCCATAAAGTCGCTTCTCCAGATATTGTAGTACCCACATTGGATACCGTACGACACGAGTCGCTGTTGTACACTTGGTTAGCGGAACACAAACCCTTAGGTAAATGTATATTAAGGCAGATTTACAGGTATCCAGCATTATACAGGGTGAGTCTTAAATAAGTGCAAATATTTTCAGGGCTGGTATATTTCGACCCCAAGAACACGTCTATGAGGTTTTTTTCGCAAAAAAAAAGATGTTGAAAATCGTGCAGTTTTTTTAATTTCCCCGTATATTTTTCGAAACCTTTTTAGAACTGCCTGTTCACCGCAAATTTTCCCACATATAATTTCTTAATCTCTAATATTACCATAGTTACTTACGGCTTTACTCTATGGTTACGGCACTAAAAGGGATGCGATGCAGAAAAAATTCGGTGGTTCTCAAAATTTTTCCAAAAATTTTTTTTTTAAATTTCAATCTTAAATAACTGAGTTATTTTGGACTTATCTGAAAAATGGTAAAGAGAAAATATGTTTCTTTTATGGAGATCTACCAACCCTGAAAATATTTGCACTTATTTAAGACTCACCCTGTATATATCATACCAAATAAACTTTTAGTCACGTGATTAAGATTGATTCACTTTTACATATTTTCTTTTAATCAAAATATTTTAGGAAACAAAAATTAATTATAAATAGATAAACAGTTATAAGGAGGTGAGTTTTGGTTTTTGATGTAAATATCAAAAACCAAAACTCACCTCCTTAACAGCACTTAAGGGACATAAAGTGCCATTACTACCGCTTTCCCGTTCAAATTATTCTAATAAGTAGGGTTCGGAAGTAGTTAATTAAGACGTAATTTACCTGATTAACTACGTGTAGTTTTTCTTCAAAAACTACGTCTTTTCCCGTTCATTAACTACATGAAAACTACGTGAACAAACTATGTATTGATATTATGAATAATTTTCTTTGTATGAGGTGTAATAGAGATAATATGATGTAAATATTATATTTAAAGCCATATTTCTTCTGTTTTCTTAAATACATTATGTGTTTTTATAGATTCAACTTATTATAACCTCACCTCAAACCTTTGATATTTGAAAGTTACATACATAGGTTACATAAACTACACCCTCTACATAAACTACATTAACTACATGTAATGTGGTTAATGTAGTTTTTAAAAGTAACATGTAGTTTTCCGAACCCTGGTAATAAGGCTGTGATGAGTTTTTTGCAACGGCTATTAAGCTACCTTGTACCCTTCGCACTAAAAGGGGTTCTAAAAAGAACAACGCTTGACTGCAAGATCTGCTAGTAAAAAATGTTAGGTTTAAAGTATCACAACACAATTTATTTAAACCAAAAACTCGTAATACAAAACTAAAGTGTGAAAACGAATGACAATGTCAAGAAATAAATAAATAAATGTGGTAACTTGACATTTTTTTCAGCAGAGCTACCAACTGAATCATTGGCGGTAAACAAACAGAAGTATGTCCTTGTGTGCTGTAGGCATACTGCTGTTTGTCATTGCCAGATGAAGAGTTTTTTTTTGTACTACAACTTCTTTATTTTTTGAATAATACTACTTAAAATAATGAATGGAACTACGATTGACAACCATGTAGTTGGAAATATGAACCGTGGTAGCAGAAAAATAAAGAAAAATTTCACCTCTAAAGGACAGTCAACAGTTGTTTTCAATTTTTTCAGATCATCAAAACTAGATTTTTCACATGTACATAGATAACTATTTTTATGATTTTTCATCCATTTTTCAAGTATACTAGTTTTTCGGTAAGTTTCTTGCAAAAAGCGTGGCAGTTTTTCCTTGTTTGCCAAAATTCGGAAAAATTAACAAAATGCATCTAGAAAGTCGACTCCTCAATTGGTATTGCTTATATGTATTTTTTGGAATAATTATAATATTTATTATAATTATAGTCTGTCCAACGAGAAGATCCTTGACAGTGATAGATGTGCCTGTCATTTTAATTTCAAAGTAGTTTATTTTATTTTACAAAGAAATAAGTTGGTACAACTGGAACGCATTGCAGGATATATTTAAAATTTGATTGACAAGGTGACAAGTGATTACTTCAAAATATTGTGAAAAAAACTGTATAAAACTGAAAAAATGTAATCGAGTTATTTTATTTAATAAAAACGGTATGTGTAAATACAAAACAAACAAGAACAAGACACTACATACCAAAAAAATATAAAAAAGAACTATTATTTACTTTCAAGCTTTATGAAACTACCCGCATTTATGATTATATTTATCAATATAACTTATGTACAAATACAAATTTGTAATATTCCACAGGAATAAATAAAACAACATAGGTAAATAAAACAAACTATTTTATTAATAATAACACCTACCAAATTTTATACCTTAAAGGTTGATTAATTAACTTTAATCTTAATTTTTTTAAACCAGTACCTTTTGACATTATTTTTCTGCAGTACTAAAATCCATTATTTACCTATCGTGTGATGTCGATATTTTACAGCTACTCCAGTTTTTTGTATGTGTTTAGTTTGATCCTTCTACCATATACGAGATGCACTTATCTACGACGAAATGGTATACAAACTTTATCGATGGCAACTTCATTGGTGTATAAAACTTTCTGTATAAACCATAAACTGTGCTCTGGGTCTACAGTTAATTTTCACTCGATTTTTCCTCCACTTGAAGAAGACACAAAACACACGTAATAATACGAATCAACATGCATCATCTTCCAAAACGCAGGGTATTTAACAAAAGTTGGCACAAAATTCTAACCTATAATTTCGCAAGACTTTGACAAGCGTCAAAAATGACAAAAATCTAAAGGCGAGTTCATACGCATCGGCGTCCGTTTGTCGTTCATCGTTCCGTCAAACCAATAAAATTGAAATACGATCTGTCATTTTAAATAAACCAATAAAACTGGTTAAAAACAACAAGACACGACGTATGACGGATTTATATTTAAACCCATCCATAGATAACTTAAAAATTATTAGAAACTTTTTTTTAGTAAAATAAATAGATTGGTATGGGACGTCAGTCTGCTCCTCAATTGGTATTGCTTATATGTATTTTTTGGAATAATTATAATATTTATTATAATTATTATATTTATTAATATTTATAATATTCTGCGATCATCATCGTCTCAAATCAGATTCTAGATATTTCTCACTGTACAAAAAAACTATTTTTTTACTGATAAATATTAATTATTTAAGTACTTACAGATCTAAAATTGATTTATTTTTTATTTCAGTATTATGTGGTCCACCCGGTTCAGGCAAAACCATGACATTATTCTCGGCTTTAAGAGCTCTGCCTGACATGGAAGTAGTTGGTCTCAATTTCTCGTCGGCCACAACTCCCGAACTTTTGCTTAAAACCTTTGATCACTACTGCGAGTACAGAAAAACACCTAACGGAGTTGTTCTATCACCAGTACAGGTAAATACTAGAATTCTTTATATTTTAGTATGTGCTTATTACAATTTATGTTATCTGTATTTCATCAATAGCTTGGTAAATGGTTGGTACTATTCTGCGACGAAATTAATTTACCGGACATGGACAATTACGGTACCCAGCGCGTTATAATGTTCTTGCGTCAAATAGTCGAACAGAAAGGATTCTACAGAGCCAGCGATCAAACTTGGGTGTCTTTAGAACGCATCCAGTTTGTGGGGGCTTGTAACCCACCTACTGATCCAGGAAGGAAACCACTTTCCCACAGGTATGTGAAAAACAATGCATAAATTATAAGATTATGATATTTCATCGAAATTTTATTACAAATTGTATTATGATCCTGTAATTTTTGTGGTTCATCTGTTGTCCGTCCGTTCACATCTATTACCTGGGTCTTTTGTTGTATCCGCTCAATGCTTTTACGGTCTTTCTTGGTTATTCCCAGCATATTTCGTTCAAATGACCGTTGTACGACTGCAGTTTCCTTATAATGTCCGTTTTAAGTGTGCAGGTTTCGCATGCGTAGGTTATGATTGGTAGTACACATTGGTCGAATGTTTTCTTCTTTAGGTAAAGTGGTATTCTAGATTTGAATCTGATTGAGTTTCTTCCATAAGTACTCCATGCTAACTTAATTCTTCTATTGATTTCTGGTACTGGAGATCGAACTGTGTATTAATTGTCCCAAATATACAGGGTGTCCCAGAAATGAGTGCAGATATTTTAAGGGGTGGTAGATCTGGTCAAAATAAACATATTTTCTCTTTGCCATTTTTAAAATAAATTGAAAATAACCGAGTTATTTATCTTTGAAAATTTAAACAAATAATCGCAACATTTTGAGAACCGCCGGCAGATATCGCCAACTACATCCAATTACCCGGATCAAGCCCGGATTTCAGTTAATTCGACGCACTATGTTGCCATAGGGACAAGAAAGTATATGTTAAAAGTAAGTCATAAAATCACAACACCTGAGGAGTTTGCAGAGATGCATTACATTTTTAAGATTGTGATATTATTACATAAAATAAATTAAAAGTTAAATGTTTAATAATGTGTTAAAAAGTTAAATTAAAAATCTTACCCAACATTAAAAAAGATACTTATGACAGATCGATGTAACTGTGACAGTTCTCTTTTTCGATATACACTTAACTAAAATACACTTCACTGTGCTGCTTTACTTGTACATGCTGTAGTTATTATAATAACTACTAAAATAAGAGTCCCCATTTTAACACATTATTTTCATATAGGTCATCACAATTTGAATCACTGATTTACAAAACACCTTGAAAAGCACACATTACTTTGAATACCTTTCTGAATGAATAAATGTTGAGAATTATTGTCTCTTACCGCCACTTTCCGAACTACTTTCAATCTAAGAAAATACATGTTTCACTCAACAATTTTAAATACGTATTTTGTTTTTTCGCTATTTTTTCTATGTATTTCAATTCCATCGACAGCCCAATCGTCGCGTCGGCCGCCGGCCAAGAGAGCGGCGCATCACTGATCACTGGTAACTGCTCCTTCGTCGCGCCGCCGCGTCGAGCTTGCGTCATGCGAGGTTGCCGTAGTTTCAACAATTTCAAATTCAAGACACTCGAAGCAATCAAATTCTTATTAAATTTTAAAAATAAAACAGAAAAACATGAAAGGAAACAAACAAAACACAAATGAATTGGTTATTGATAAGGTCACAAAAAAGAAATTTCTAAAATGTTTATCGTAATTCAGAATTCAATACATCGAAATCAGCCCGACAAATAATCAATTCATTTTTGTTTTGTTTATTTCCTTTCATGTTTCTCTGTCTTATTTTTAAAATTTAATACGAATTTGATTGCTTCGAATGTCTTGAATTTGAAATTGTTGTAACTACGGCAACGTTGCTTAACATCGTCGTCTGACGCAAACCCGCCACGACGGCACGGCGCGGCGACTGGCGACTCAAAGGACCAGTTCACACGCGGCGGTATGGCGGCGGTTCTTGGCTGACGGTTAGGCCAGAGAAGAACGACCGGTTAGGCTGTCGATGGAATTGTCGAAATACATCGAAAAAATAGCGAAAAAACAAAATACGTTGTCAATAATTGTTGAGTGAAACATGTATTTTCTTAGATTGAAAGTAGTTCGTAAAGTGGCGATAAGAGACAATAATTCTCAACATTTATTCATTCAGAAAGGTATTCAAAGTAATGTACGCTTTTCAAGGTGTTTTGTAAAACAGTGGTTCAAATAAAACAGAGAAACATGAAAGAAAACAAAACAAAACAAAATGAATCGATTATTCGTTGGGCTGTTTCTAATTTTCTTGAATTGAATTCTAAATTACGATAAACATTTTAGGAATTTCTTTTTGTGACCTGATTGTGAATAATATGAATCATTTTATTAAATTTATTCCAAAATAAAGTTATTTTGCAGCATAACAAAGATTTTCGTAAACGTCATAAACGTAATGTTTTAGTTAATTTTCGGTGGTTTTTGTTAAGTTTTCATTGAAAGGGTAAGTACTAAAAATAATTACTGTGTTTTTTTTTCTATAATTATTAATAATGAGCACTGATAAAAGATTAAATTTAACATTCCTAATTTTTTGAGTAGAAATTTGTCTATGAATTTATAAATGTAGAACTATGTTTCGCCGAACTATGTAGAATGTGGATAACATAGGAGGTTGCAACACTGCAAGGTTTAGATACACCGTAGGGAAATCTCAGGTGAATAAACAACTAGTACTAAAAAGTTTTTTCAAATTTCCCGGAAAATGTCAAGAAAAATTTTAATTTTCAACATTTTTTTTTCGCAAAAAAACCCTCATAGGCGTGTTTCTGGGGTTGAACTATACTACCAGTTAAAATATTTGCACTTATTTCTGGGACACCCTGTATATATCCTTCTACTATTTCCAGTGTTCTGTTATATATTAGAATGTCTTTTCTGTCTACTAGTTCGTTATACATTACTTTAGTTTTTGCTAAATTCATTTTGAGACCTACTTTATTGCTGGCTGTATTTAGTTTGTTAATTTGTGCTTGTGGTTGTTCAGGACTATGTCATCAGCGAATCTTAGATGGTTAAGATATTCTCCATCTATTTTTAATCTTTTGCTGGTCCAGTCCAGTTGACGGAAGATTTCTTCTAGTGTTGCTGTAAACAGCTTTGGGGATATGGCGTCTCCCTGTCGTACTCTTTTGTATATAATGGCGAGAGTTTCTACATAATGCCTGTAAATACCTTTATTTTGCTAGGGCTTCTTTTACTGCCTTAGGATATATGGAGTCGAGAGCCTTCTGAAAGTCTATTAAGGCCATGGCTAGCGGAAGTTCGTATTATTTCGTATCTTGTATTCTTTAGTATTTCGTATATACAACTTTTTAATACATTTTTTTTTCTAGATTCCTTCGACATGTTCCAGTAATTTACGTCGATTATCCTGGAGAAACTTCGCTGAAACAAATCTACGGCACATTTACAAGGGCTATGCTGCGTCTCACTCCGGGATTAAAAGGTTACGCCGAACCATTGACAAACGCTATGGTTGAGTTTTATTTGGCCTCCCAGGACAGATTCACTCAAGATATGCAACCGCATTACGTGTACTCGCCTCGTGAGATGACCAGATGGGTACGTGGAATATGTGAGGCTATAAGGTAATTTTTTTTTCAATTTTAATATGTAATATTTTTTTTTGAATGTGGTTTGACAGTGATTCAGTATTGAAAGTAAAATAATTTCGGACTTTTATTGTCTCTATTTTTTTTTGAAGTGGAACTTCTTTACGCGGGATGGGAGTAAAAATTGAAAGCCGCGAGTCGACCTTGATTGACGGCTGCGAGACGGTATGACCTCGTCATGACGCGAAGGTCATTCGAAGCGTCAGATCAAAGAAGTAATCGTTGACAGGAGATATGCCTTATTTTGATTATTTTATAGGGTTGTGGCACAGGTTATGGTTGAGAATTGTTTTTTAGTTCGTTTAATTTAATAATTACTAAAACCAGCAGTTCCAAAAATATATTTAAAAAGAAAAGATAAAAATCAAATATATTTATTATCTATTAACATTGATTTGAACGATAATAGGTAAGAACACTAAATTGATTCAATCAAATGGTCTAAAAATCAGTAGGAATGACCCATTATGCAGTAAAGACACTATTGTTGAATCGTTGATAGATCTTTTGTGGGCATTCCACAAATAAAATCTATTGTCTCATCAAAAACTAAAAATGCAAAACAGATAGTAAGCTTTATAAATATCTATACAAATATCCATACTTACGTCTATTTATGTCCTACAATCCAACCATATTTTAACCAATATTTTAATATCCTAGCCCAAGTAGATAATCAAAAATGCACTTTTTCTATCAAGAATAGTAATGGGTATACCCAGTTTCCAAGGATTTCAATAAATCTTTAATATCCAGGATTAAAAAAATCACGATTCTTGATTTGAGGTTAGGTCATTCATTACCAACTTTGAATAAGAAGACTAAGGAAGGAGCATAATGCTATCCATGTATTCATGCATGGTGGGCGGAAAAAGCACTCTAGGGTGGGGATCCTTGACAGTTCTGTTTGACGATTAATTTGACACATTTGAATTTGATTTGAAATTTTGTGGATTTGTCAGTCTTTACGGAGCTTATTTTATGTTATTTATTATTTATTCTACTACTGATAGTTGTATAAAGGTAGTAAATCTAGATGGAAATTGTGGCAGAACTTAAATTAACAGTGACACTATCGTGATTTATCGAAAAAGACTCTAAAATAGTTGGTTGTGTAGCGTGCGGTAGATCTCGGCAAAAATTGAGTGAAATAATGGAACAACTTTTCGCTAGTAAGTGACTATATAATGTACATACGTGTAGTAAACCGATCATTTATGAAATTCACTTAAATTAACTAAATTATATTTTTCTTGCATTTTAGCTTTTATTTATTACTTGTCAAAGATTAGATGTCAAAGAATTTAGATACGTTAATTTGACTTACCTGCTTCAGTAGCGTATCGGATGTTTGTGTTAATAAATACTTATTATAACTTATCTATTTTTATTAGAATTATATATTTTTATAACAATTTTAATAACTACCAACATTTCTTCACATCGTAAAATAAAACAACAAATTATTGAGTCTACCCCACGTCTACCCTACATCATAGTTTTACATTTTTTAAATAAAATTAGAACGACACTGATAAACCGGAATTTAAGTCGGCCATATTTGAGGCCCATCGCGGTGTACCTAAGATTTTTGATATGCTCCTTCCTTAGTCTTCTTATTCAAAGATTACCAACATAACGTTAGCAATGGGCCACGGGTCATTCTGTCACCGAACTAGTAAGGGGCTGTCTTTAATATATCGATAACATATTTTTCTATCAGAGAAAAATGCAATTACGCGTGGTCTACTCTCGTTTTTCCCTTGTATGGCAAAATAACTAAGCTGTAACATCTATGGGTCTGCGTATATTGCTTTCTTTGATGGTGTCTCGAATAACGGTAACATTTGCCTATAAAGTTGTGTCGCTATCATAATTTCTATGAAATGTTTAATAAAAATAAAGAAAACATAAAATTATAAAGCTAGAATAATATACGGTTTTCTCTCTATTTTTTGAAGTTTATAAAAAGCATTCATATAAAAATATATATCCTTCAATTTAATAGCTGTTAGTAAGAAGTTTCACTTCAAATGTGCGCACATAGTGCACACACTAGAGGTGTGTAGTTCGTGAACGAACTAGTTCCAATGAACTATTCCGACCCCGGATTGAAAGGAACTAGTTTATGGTTTCTCAAAGAACTAGTTCCTCAGGACCTATTCCGGAATAGAGAGTGTGACCGATATATAATAATAGGCGACGGCGACGGATCGGCAAGCGCGCGTAGCCCGATGCTAGGCAGGAGTGGGGAGTGCCAACCGTATGTTATCGAATCCGAACCTAGAGGAACTAAATAAAAGACTAGTTTACGTACGGATGAGCCAGCGCGATCGATGCTAGGCAGGAGTGGGGAGTGCCAGCCGTATGTTATCGGATCCGGACCTAGAGGAACTAATTAAAAGACTAGTTCACGGGAATCTATTCAGTCGGCAGATCCGAGATATAATACAAGACGACGACGATGGATTCGGCCTTGTCTATTGCCACAGCCGGCGAAATTACCACAGAAAATTGTCGTGGATACTGTTTTTAATTTTTAGTTTGTTCTTTAAATATTTTATGGGAATGTTTCACTTTAGGTCCCTAAAATTAAGAAATATCTTATAAAACGAAGTAGATATTCTGAATTTTTAGACAAAAACAAAAAGCTTCAAGTGAGGAAAAATGTTCGTAATATTTGCTCCAATTAATTTGTGATATAGTTTTTTAAACTCTGATTTGAGTTTCTTTTTAATTTTTTTTATCTGCAATAAAACTTACCTATATGTTTTTAACATACACAATTACACGTCTCGTTATATTTCGTACATTATGAAAATTATACAGATCATACTGTGACTGACAACGAAACCCATTAGGAAGCACCGGGGATGTCGATGTTAGTCGGGAACTATTGTGAACTGAAGACCTAGTTCAAGGAACTATTCCTCTGGAGGAACTAGTTCTATCTGAGACGGTATTGTAACTTTTTAATTCATTTTTTACAGACCACTGGATAGCTTAAGTGTAGAAGGTCTGGTAAGACTCTGGGCCCACGAGGCTTTGCGTCTCTTCCAAGACAGACTAGTCGAAGATTCTGAAAGGCAATGGACCAACGAGAACATCGACTCGGTCGCCCTGAAACACTTCCCTTCGGCGAATTGCGAAAGGGCACTGGAAAGGCCAATTCTTTACAGCAACTGGCTTTCGAAGGACTACACGCCCGTGGAGAGGGAGAAGCTTAGGGAATACGTTAAAGCCAGGCTAAAGGTGTTCTACGAAGAGGAACTGGACGTGCCTCTGGTACTTTTCGACGAAGTGCTGGATCACGTTTTGAGGATTGACAGGATATTTAGGCAACCTCAAGGGCATTTGTTACTGATCGGTGTTTCCGGTGCTGGTAAAACGACGTTGTCTCGATTTGTTGCCTGGATGAATGGATTATCTATCTTCCAAATTAAGGTATGGGTGTAGTTGTGCTTGTAGATGAATATTTTAACATATTTAGGTTTACTTTTAACCCTTTCGCGACGACTGCGACTCTTTTTTTCGAAAAATTTGTGTTGTTGAAATACTGTTGGGATATACAGGGTGATTCCTGTAAGTCGGTCATGCTTTCGAAGAATGATAGGGGACGTCGAAATATTAATTTTGATATAGCACACTATGGGTCGGAAATGCCTCTTACGCAAGATACAAGGCGTTAAAGGTTTTGAAAAATTAAAGATATTCTTTAATAGTTTTTTAACAGTTGAAGGTATCGTTATAAACTTTTATTATAGGAGTCTGCCTAACAGATACACTTTAAATGTAAAGAGCAGGTTTTAATTTCAACCAGTAGCGTAGCTGTGATACGCATCGAGTAATATTTTCAAAAAAAAATAGTACGCCACTGATAAAAATAAAAATTTCGGAGTTTTTTTATTTACTCGATTTATTTCCAAGAAAAATTGTCTCTTGCAACTTTCTTCTATCTAACACCATTTAACACCTAGTACTATTTTTTTTGAAAAAATTACCCGATGCCCGTATTTCCATTCTAAATATCTTGAGTACGATTGCTGGTAGCGATTTTTACCAAGGAATATTTTTTACGTAAAAAATAACGGAAATGTATATTTTTTTACCCAATAGTTTTATACAGGTACGGACGAAAATTTATTACTCTTCAAGACAGTTAAAACATATGTAGATGGCGTTTCCTACAAATAGGAGTCAAATTGACATGAAAATCAAATTTCTTATGTCAAAAAACTCCCAGACGCCAATTTTCATCCATATATTGACGTTAATTCAGAAATGATTTGGAAAAATAAAAATGAAACTTCTACACCCTGTATCTCCGAAACAAAGCATTTTAGAACATACATTTATACGAACTTTTATACTTATTTTTATCTGCAGAATAAGTTTCCGGAATACAGTTTGAACCACCCTGTATTTGCAATATTTGCACTTTTTTTAAATTAAACATTAATAATGATATTACTATTTTTCATTAAGCCAATAAAATTAAAATGACTTGAAAATAAAATGTAATAATTTATTTAATTTTAATAATTATGTCTACAGGTTCATAATAAATACACGGCTGAAGATTTTGATGAAGATTTAAGATCAGTATTGAGACGATCTGGGTGCAAAGATGAAAAAATCGCTTTTATTTTGGACGAATCTAACATGCTGGATTCCAGCTTCTTGGAGAGAATGAACACATTATTAGCCAATGGGGAAGTTCCCGGCTTGTTTGAGGGCGATGAATACACAACATTGATGACACAGTGCAAGGAAGGAGCTCAGCGAGAAGGTACCCTATTCATATTTTTATTAAAGCATATAAGAATATTTTTTTTTTAATTTTAAGTTATATTCATATTTTTATAATTCCTTCTAGGTTTGATGTTAGATTCAAGCGACGAACTCTACAAGTGGTTCACCCAACAAGTAATGCGCAATTTACACGTTGTCTTTACTATGAATCCATCTACCGATGGTCTCAAGGATAGAGCTGCCACCTCCCCTGCATTGTTCAACAGATGCGTCTTGAATTGGTTCGGAGATTGGTCTGATGGAGCTTTGTTCCAAGTACGAAGTTATTATTTTTTTGCTTTATTATAACCCTAAATTTTTTAAAATTACTTTTAGGTTGGAAAAGAGTTTACTTACCGTTTAGATCTCGATAGACCAACTTGGAAATCGCCTGACTTTTTCCCTGCCGCGTGCAAGTTTGTTCCAACCTCTCCAAATCACAGAGAAGCAGTTATCAATGCTTGTGTATATGTCCACCAGACGCTACACAAAGCCAATGTTAGACTAGCTAAAAGAGGTAGGTTGTGTTGTGAATTGAAAATTTAGCCTAAATGTAAATAACATTGATAAACTTAAAGTTTTAAATTTGCTTAACGCGGTATATTTGCAATGATGGCTATTAATACAGTGTTCCAGAAATGAGTGCAAATATTTTAAGGAGTGGTAGATATGGTCAAAAGAAACATATTTTCTCTTTACCATTTCTAAAATAAATTGAAAATAACCGAGTTATTTAACTTTGAAAATTTAAAAAAATAATCGCAACATTTTGAGAACCGCTGGCAAATATCGCTACTGTGTTGCCATATGGACAAGAAAATATATGTTTAAAAGTCATAAAATCACAACACCTGAGGAGTTTGCAGAGATGCATTACATTTTTAAGATATTATTACATAAAATAAATTAAAAGTTAAATTAATAAACTTACCCAACATTAAAAAAGATACTTATGACAGATCGAAGTAACTGTGACAGTTCTATTTTTCGATACACCCTTAACTAAAATACACTTCACTGTGGTGCTTTACTTGTACATGCTATTATAATAACTGCTAAAATAACAGTCCCCATTTTTAACACATTATTTTCATCTAGACTTCATCGCAATTTGAACCACTGATTTACAAAACACCTTGAAAAGCGCACAGCTTTGAATAAATTTCTGAATGAATAAATGTTGAGATTTTTTGTCTCTTACCGCCACTTTACGAACTACTTTCAATCTAAGAAAATACATGTTTCACTCAACAATTTTAAATACGTATTTTGTTTTTTCGCTATTTTTTCGATGTATTTCGACAATTTCATCGACAGCCCAACCGTCGGCCAAAAGTGCCGTGTGTCAACTGGTTCTTTGAGCTTTGAGGCGCCACGCCGTCGTGACGGGTTTGCGTCATACAACGATGTTAAGCAACGTTGCCGTATTTACAACAATTTCAAATTCAAGACATTCGAAGCAATTATATTCTTATTAATTTTTAAAAATTAAACAGAAAAACGTGAAAGGAAATAAACAAAACAAAAATGAATTGATTATTCGTCGGGCTGTTTTCGATGTATTAAATTCTGAATTACGATAAACATTTTAGAAATTTCTTTTTTGTGACCTTATCAATAACCAATTCATTTGTGTTTTGTTTGTTTCCTTTCATGTTTTTCTGTTTTATTTTTAAAATTTAATAAGAATTTGATTGCTTCGAGTGTCTTGAATTTGAAATTGTTGAAACTACGGCAACCTCGCATGACGCAAGCTCGACACGGCGGCGCGATAAAGGAGCAGTTCCCAGTGATGCGCCGCTCTCTTGGCCGGCGGCCGACGCGACGATTGGGCTGTCGATGGAATTGTTGAAATACATAGAAAAAATAGCAAAAAAACAAAATACGTACTTAAAATTGTTGAGTGAAACATGTATTTTCTTAGATTGAAAGTAGTTCGGAAAGTGGCAGTAAGAGACAATAATTCTCAACATTTATTCATTCAGAAAGGTATTCAAAGTAAGGTGTGCTTTTCAAGGTGTTTTGTGAATCAATGATTCAAACAAAACACGGTAACCCAAAACACAAATGAATTGATTATTGATAAGGTCACAAAAAAGAAATTTCTAAAATATTTATCGTAATTCAGAATTCAATATATCGAAAACAGCCCGACGAATAATCAATTCATTTTTGTTTTGTTTGTTTCCTTTCATGTTTATCTGTTTTAAAAAGTTTTTTCAAATTTCCCGGAAAATGTCAAGAAAAATTTTAAACATTTTTTTTTCGCAAAAAAAACCTCATAGGCGTGTTTCTGGGGTTGAACTATACTACCAGTTAAAATACTTGCACTTATTTCTGGGACACCCTGTATATAGATCATACCAAATAATTTTTTAGCCACGTGATTAAGCTTGACCGGTACAGCGTTGCCTACTTTTACATATTTTCTTTTAATCAAAATATTTTACGAAACAAAAATAAATTAATTATAAATATATAAACAGTTATTATTTACATCAACAAAATTCACCTCCTTAACAGCACTTAAGGGACATAAAGGGCCATTACTACCGCTTTCCCGTTCAAATTATTCTAAATTGCGATGAGTTTTTTGCAACGGCTATTAAGCTATCTTGTACACTTCGCACTAAAATAGGTCCTAAAAAGAACAATGTTCGAATACAAGGTCTGTTAGTAAAAATGTTTAAGCTTAAAGTATCATAACAAAATTTATTTAAACCAACAACTCGTAATACAAAACTACAGTGTCAAAATGACAGGAAATAAATAAATAATGTCAGGAAATAAATAAATAAATGTGGCAATTTGACATTTTTTACAGCAGAGCTACCACCTGAATTCCCAGCGGGAAATTTAAATTCCAGTTAGTCAGACCGGAGCCGAATATGTCCATTGTTGGCAACAATAAATTTAAAAATCGCGCCCTAGATTACGTAACTAAAAGTTTAATTGGTATAGTTTATATTTAAGGACATAATTTAGATGAAATACTAACATAATTAAATTGTTTTAATATAATACATTTTTTAGGTGGACGTACAATGGCTATTACTCCAAGACACTATCTAGACTTTATCCATCATTTTGTCAAATTACACAACGAGAAAAGATCAGATTTGGAAGAACAGCAGCTACATCTGAACGTTGGTCTGAACAAAATTGCAGAAACCGTGGAACAGGTTCACTAATATAATTAACAAGTAATAAAAATAGATTTTACTTTTTTTGTTCTTCCAGGTCGAAGAAATGCAAAAGAGCCTCGCGGTAAAATCTCAGGAACTGCAGGCAAAGAACGAAGCTGCCAATGCGAAATTGAAGCAGATGGTGAAAGACCAGCAAGAGGCCGAGAAGAAGAAAGTACAGAGTCAAGAAATTCAGCAACAACTGGCTGAGCAAACTGTCCACATTGAACAGAAGCGTACAGAAGTCATGGCGGATTTAGCACAAGTGGAACCGGCTGTAATTGATGCTCAAACTGGTAAGTTTTTGATTTGTAATAACATCTGATAACATCATATTTTTGGTTCAACATTAAAATTACTATGTATTAACTGTCTTTAATACAAAAATGTAAACCTTGGTGCCTTGAAGGTCAGGTTTTCCACAGAATGAAAACACGCAATTAATATCTATGGTAATCGCAAAACAATTTCCGATGCACGTGATCAAGTTTGAGTGACAAGCGATGGCGACAGCCAGGTTGTGATGGATTTATGAGATGAATCTTAATTTAAAAGTGACAAACAATATATTTATAGAGATGTGCAGATTATGCATTTTACACCCCCGATTTTATGGGAACAAATTTTGTTATATTATGCGGCTTTTATGCGCCCAAAAATGGCTCATTATGCGGCTATTATGCGTTAAGAAGTAATTTTATGTTTTTGCGTAAAAAAGTGCATAAAGGTCGGTATTTTCGTTAAAGGTGTTGATCAAATTTAAAATGTAACTTATGCCATGGTTTATAATTTCAGTTCCATTTTTTCTAACTAGAATGATATGGACATTTCAATGGCATTTTAATGCATTTTTAGCATTAAGTGGGTAAATATCACCAGTCTTCAACATTCGATTTTAGCTATTCTACTAAACAGATTTGAATGATTGTATACTAGGGTGGATCAAAAAAATTGACTATTTTTTTTCACTTTATACTCTAGAAAAAAGGTTAGACGCCTCAAAAAAATTCTCTCCAAGTATGAGCTCTTAATTTTAATAGGAAGCTTCTCCGCCTTTCAGTTTTCTATTTTTTCCTTATTATTAGAAAGAAAAATTCATTTCTCGGTATCTACTGTCCGGAAAAATATATCGTCTAATATATTTGTAGGAAATTGAATTCTCTATAAAAAAGGTCTCTTACAATTTTTTGTAAACGGTACCGTTCGAAAGTTATTAAAGGTTGAAGTTTGATTATTTTAAGGCAGATTTCTTTTTTCTTATGAATTTTATAACTCGTTAACAAAAAATCATGATACTCGCAACTCATGGTTTTGTAGGAAATTCACTGCTCTACAAAAATGGTTTCTTATCATTGATCGATTAAATTAACCGTTTAAAATATATTCATCGTCAAACTTCAATGCACAATAATTTTAATAGTTTTCCGGGACTCCCGGAAAGCTAGAAAACCTCTCTTTCACGTCAAATAAACCAATCAAATCAATAATTAGCGTTTCAACACTTTCTTCCAAGTGACCCCTCTATTTGACTGGCCTAAAATTTGAATCAGTTTTTTATGCAAACTATATTTTATTATGATCGCAGGGTTACAATAAGCGTTACTGATAATCATTTCTTTAGCGGTTAAGTCTATAAAGAAGCAGCATCTGGTCGAAGTGCGATCTATGTCGAATCCGCCGGCCACGGTGAAGATGGCGCTGGAGGCCGTCTGTCTTTTGCTTCACGAAAACGCCAACGAGTGGCGCTCGATTCGATCTGTAATAATGCGGGACAACTTTATCGCCACCATCGTCAATTTCAAGATCGATTACTTAACGTAAGGACACGCCATGGGTCGCAAAATACATAATATACATACACACACCTATGCCGCCTGATCTGTGGCATGTTATTTTTATAGCTACTGTCTATCGAACTGTAATTTTAGGTACTTCACGCATTGGATTAGCTTTTACTGTCAGTGATAATTTATTACAGGGTTATTCACCTCATTCGACACGGGGTACTGTAGAAAAATGATTAGATTTTTAGAAATTGTGTGTGATGGGAGCGTTGGAGAACTACTAAAGCTACAATTTGAAATTATTTTCAAAAGTATCCCAAATAAATAAAAAATATCGAAGTTGTATTTTCTTAAATTGTATATTATGATTACATTTTTACTTTCTACGGTTAAAATAAAGGTAAATTTGATTAAGGTTTACCGCATTTTAATCTTGTCGTTTTTGAAATATTTACAATTTTGTTTAAATGAAGCAACAATTTAGTACAGCACAGTAACAATTTTAATGCTTCATTTCTCTAAGCATATTTAAGTTTTTAAAACCAAATAAAATTGTAGCTTTAGTAGGCTTCCAACGATCACATCACTCAAAATTTCTGAAAAACTAATCGTGTGGCTACAATACTCCGAGTCGAATTAGGTGAATAAGCCTGTATAGTAAAATTTGTATACAGAAAGGTCCACAGACTTCGAGACATAGGAAAAATCAAGTCCATTTAGCCTGTGTCGCAATTTTCACACCTTAAAAAATAGCTTTTTATAGCTATAGCAACTGTAGCGACTATGAAAAAAGCTGTGTGGTTTAGATTTTCATGGAAAATAACCTGTAATTCATTTGAGAATGTTATAAATCGCTAAAAGAGGTTTCAAATCTCTTGGATTTCTATTAATATTAAATAAATTTTAGTAAAAATTGAACTAAAATTGTTAGTATCATTAAAAACAATTCAAATTCAAAAATTGTATCAGTCAAATTCTCTCATTTAAGGTGAATATTAAAGTAAATGTAAATACAGCTCATTCTCAGCTCTACTTATCTTTAAGAAAAACTTAAATCATTGGTGCAATTGGACCTTCATAACATTTCGAATAATATATCATAGTGTGTTTTAAAACTACTAAAACACTTTTAAATTGATATTATATTAACAACTTTTGTTTTTTTATTCCAAAATAAATAAAAGTAAAAAATTTCTCAATCAAAATATTTGTGGTCCTGAAAAGAACCTTTGTTTTCCCATGTTCGTCAGGGTAGGTAATAAATAAATAAATAATAGTTTATTGTCAACAGGAAATCCCAAATTAAAGACAATTGTGTACACTAAAAAATTCAGAACATTCATAATAAATGAAGCTAACATAAGCACAAATCAACAATAAAAGTACAATGCAAAATATAACAAATCTATATGCAATCTTAAAAAAATAACACCTAGTATGAATTTAAAAGTGAAAGTAAAACTCTAATTTTAACGAACTACAATAAAATCTAAAACTCTAATTGTAACGAACTACATAAAGTAATGGGTAATCGGTAAAAAAACAGGATAATGAAATTTAAAAAATTAACAAAAATTGTTCAAAAATGCCTCCCTCTTGCATTAAACAATACCCCGAACGATCATAAAATCCCCTCTCCTCACATTTGATAACATATCAGGGGCGACAGTGTCAAAGGCATTAAAGATTTTCTGCCTTAACTGCTCCAAGTTTTGAATTTCTTCATGGCCGTAAATTTTAAATTTTATGTACCCCTATAAAAAGAAATCATTCACCGAGAGGTCAGGTGAAATTGATCGCCAGTCTAAACAAAACTGTCATTTTTGAAAACTTGTAGAATTTGGACACACGCTAAATGGACTTGATTTTCCTATGTCTCGAAGTCTGTGGACTTTTCTGTATATTAGCTTTGTTTATATATTCTTATTAGTAAATGTTTGAAATTGGGTAAAGGAAATACTTCACAGTTACACTAATTTCAATCATTTTGTATTTAATAAGTTAAGTAATACATACGGATAAAAAATTGCACTTATATTTTAAAGAGTTTTTGAAATAAACACAAATACAAGTTACAACTTTTAGTCACGTGATTAAGCTTGACCGGCACAGCGTTGTCCACTTTTATATATTTTCTTTTAATCAAAATATTTCAGGAAACAAAAGCACTTAAGGGACATAAAGGTCCATTACTGCCGCTTCCCCGTTTAAAATATTCGATTCGAAAGTTGCGATCAGTTTTTTACGACTATTAAGCTATCTTGTACAGGGTGGGTCAAATTCGACGCTTTTAAATGGAAACACCCTTTTCTATAGGAGATAGACAAAAACTAATATCGGTGTCTGGAGCTTAATTTTTGTCAAAAACACCGCATATCGATATCTGTTACCGTTTCGGAGTTACGGGGTGTTTTTCAAAAATATGCATTTTTAACAAATCGCTCTAACTTTTTTGCTATGGAAAATGTTGTTTTTTTATTGAAACATTTCCAAAGCACCTTTTTACGTAGAATTTAATGGTTTAAGTATAATTTTTTTAAAATTAAAAATTTAAGAATTATCAACAGAAAATTTGATTTTTTATATGGGACACCCTGTATATTTTTAATTTATTGAAAAGAATTTAAAATTAGCTTTCCAAAAATATAACACACTTGATATTTTGCTCAATTCCTCTTCGAGATATAGAGTATATAAAAATTCGCCCTCTTTAAATAAGTAGGCTTTGAACGGCACCGGCTGTAATGCAAAAAAATTCTAGATATGAGAATCAATTAAAACGAAAATAATATTTGCTATTAGAGATGCAGAATTTTATAACAATTTAAAATATATTTAACCAACATCAACACATTTAAACTATATCTAATAACAATAAAAATAAATAGCAAACCAAGACATGAGATTTTGCTACAGGTGTTCGACATATCGACCGTCTTCTGTTATGGACAGACGGGTCAGTTTTTGAACATTTCTCGCGGAATTCATTAACTCGGTGGGGATGAAAGATACCCACTCATAACTGCTAAGTATTTTTATTTTTTGTCTAGATTATATGGAAGAATAAGGAACCTTTATTCTTCCGCAAATATATCCATAGGATTAGATCCATTGGCACTAAGTCAGGCGGCCTCGACGGCCAACGGTTGGAATGTTGGTTAGCTATTCAATTATTCTTGAAATTAGCTGCAAAAATTTGCTGATAACTTCAGCGTTCAGAGGCGGTGCGTCTTCTTGCTGGAAATATAATGTTTTTGAGTTCCATTAAGGGCATATCATCAATAAGGGGTCCAAAGCCTACTAGTTAAAAGTGGCGAAATGTTAAAAATTCTGTATTTCGAATGGGATTATAACGAAATATCAAGTGTGCTATATTTTTGGAAAGGTAATTTTAAATTCTTTTCAATAAATTAAAAATATACAGGGTGTTCCATATAAAAAATCAAATTTTCTGTTGATAATTCTTAAATTTTTAATTTTAAAAAAATTATACTTAAACCATTAAATTCTATGTAAAAAGGTGCTTTGGAAATGTTTTCATAAAAAAACAAAATTTTCCATAGCAAAAAAGTTACAGCGATTTGTTAAAAATGCATATTTTTGAAAAACACCCCGTAACTCCGAAACGGTAACAGATATCGATATGCGGTGTTTTTGACAAAAATTAAGCTCCAGACACCGATATTAGTTTTCGTCTATCTCCTATAGAAAAGGGTGTTTCCATTTAAAAGCGTCGAATTTGACCCACCCTGTACACTTCGCACTAAAAGAGGTTCTCAAAAGAACAATGTTCGACTACAAGGTCTGCTACTAAACGTTTTTAAGCTTAAAGTATCACAACACTATTTATTTAAACCAATCGTCTTAATACGAAACTAATTGTCAGAACGAACGACGGACAATGTCAGGAAATAAATAAATAAATGTGGCAATTTGACATTTTTTACAGCAGAGCTACCACCTGAATCCGTAGCGCGAAATTTAAATTCCAGTTAGTCAGCCCGGCGCCGAATAAGTTCATCGTTGGCAAAAATGAAATTAAAAATCACGCCCTCAATTACGTAACTAAAAGTTTAATTGATATCAAATATATGTTTTATTTGTTGGCTTACCACTTTACTCCCAGCGCGTAAAGAAGTTTCACTTGAAAATGCAATTAATTTACAATTCTACCTTATTACTTTGGTGCAATTCTTTATCTGAATGTATTGCCCGTTTAGGCGTAAGTTCCGCATCTCCCGCTTCCATATTATTTTGCTTATTTTTCTCTTTTGTTTTATGTTTTCCTCGTACACAGCCGTAAAGTCCATCAAAAAGCAACAGCTCGTCGAAATCCGTTCTATGTCGAACCCGCCGGCCATCGTAAAGCTCGCTCTCGAATCCATTTGCCTTTTGCTGGGCGAGAACGCCAGCGATTGGAAGTCCATTCGATCGGTGATTATGCGCGACAATTTCATCAACACGGTCGTCAACAATTTCAACACGGAGGACATTAGGTAGGTGCATGGATTTCCAGTAGGTTGCATTCGCTTTTAGTACTACCTTTCCTCTCCTCTTTATAATAGAATGTTCAGCCTTCAACGAAGGTTCAACGTCACGTCATATACATATTATCGAACATAGATAAATGAAACAAGTTTAGATTGGAAAGTGCCCATAAGGACAAAATATTACATCTTTGCATTATACCGGGTGGCCAACTAAGAATGGACGCCGGCTGTATCTCAGAAACTACTTATCGTATAACTTTGGGAAAAAAATTCTAATGAGTAAATCGACCAAGAAAAATTGCCAGAAATTATTTTCAAGTTCGAAAAATGTCCGCTAGGAGGCGTTTCTCTGATAGCCAATCAGAAAACAGGGTTTTTCTCAAAAATATGCAGGGGAATAGGTATTTTTAATATTACTATTGAAATCATCGAGAAACTTGTAATTTTTTTTATATAGAGTGTTTTGCTCTATCTCATAAAATAAAGTGGGGGGGGGGTTAAACTAGCTTTTATTAAAATAAGAATAACTCTGGTTTAGGTTAACCGATTTAAACATACTAGGGCCCGTTTAAAAGAGCTTTCTTCCTTAATGATATCCTGTATAAATTTCGTTTCCATATTTTTTTTCGTGGTAGCTAGAGGGCGCTGTTTGACATCATAATAGATATTGCGCTTTTGCTTAAAAAAATTAAATAGGAGGCTATGTTTTTCTTTACACAGTTAAGTAGAGCACAAAATTTCCAAAATATCAGCGCAAACCGCAACTTTCTATCTTGTCTCTAACCGGAGATATTAAGAGAACAAATCATGTTAGGCTGCCGCTTAGGATTATATTGGTCTAAAAAATATAGTAGTAGGCTAGGAAACAAAAAAAGATAAATTGGTTGCGTCAAAACGTTTAAGTTTAGTTTTCATGCATTCGAATTTCGAGCGTTTTCTTAAAAAAAATAGTCATACATTTTTAAACGTGTTTATGTAACATTATCCGTCCATCCACATAATTTTAATGAATTTCTTGGTTAATTATACGTAGGTAGTTCTCAGATGAAAATGTCCAAAACTCGGACAATTAATAATTTTGTTAAAATTTCTAGGAATTTTGTGCCGTCATATTGCTTTTAACAATAACAAATTTCGTGTGGCCGTAAACTAAGGGTTCATTTCATGTAATGTCATTTAGCTATTAATCCAAGTTCATCTTTGATTTCACTAGTTTTCGTGTTTTACGTGTTGTTTGTGTTGTTTATTATTATATTATAAAGTTTATGCGGTTTGAGTCACTTTTCATATAGACCCGAAGGTGCGAATCTTAACAATATGCACTACTGGTCCAAATCTACCTTGACTGCAAGTAGTTCAGCACCAAGACCGTTGGTCGGTACATGTTTAGGCAGGAATTCTAGTATGGCGAATGATTAGACTTTTTTAATTATCTGAATGAAATGAACTATCCATAATTTCTAAGAGATGAATTGCCAATTTTGTTAGGGGATCCATCATGATGAAATTGCATTTATTGCAATTTCATCAGCATGAATGCAGTTGGTGTAGAGTGTAGATGATGCAATTGGTGCAGCTTGGTCGCTTTTTCTGCTATGAATGTGTTGGGCTTCTTGGATACGACTTACTTTAGTAGATAGAGACGCTGGAGCGGCATATTTCCATGTGATCGGATTCAGCTAGGTGATCGGATTCAATATGCCTGGGTTTTAATTTATGGGGTCGAATCAAGAACGAACATGGATAAATAACAATTAAATGGTATTAAAATGAAATTAAAATATATGTTTTGATATTTTGATGTAGCCAGTTTACCTCTTTTTGTTTCCTAGCCTACTACTCTAATTTTTAGACCATATAATCCTAAGCGGCAGCCTAACATGATTTTTTCTCTTAATATCTCCGGTTAGAGAGAAGATAGAAAGTTAATTTGCGCTGATATTTTGGAAATGTTGTGCTCTATTTAACTGCGCAAAGAGAAATATAGCCTCCTCTTTAATTTTTTTATGCAAAAGCGCAATACCTGTTATGATGTCAAACAGCGCCCTCTAGCTACCACGAAAAAAATTATGGAAACAAAATTTATACTGGATATCATTAGGGAAGAAAAGGTCTTTTAAACGAGCCCTAGTTTGTTTAAATCGGTTAACCTAAACCAGAGTTATCCTTATTTTAATAAAAGCTAGTTTAACCTTCTATCAAAAAAATTACAAATTTCTCGATGATTACAATAGTAATATTTAAAATACCTGTTCACCTGCATATTTTTGAGAAAAACCCTGTTTTCTGATTGGCTATCAGAGAAACGCCCCCTAGCGGACATTTTTCGAACTTGAAAATAATTTCCAGCGATTTCTCTTGGTCGATTTACTTATTAGAATTTGTTTCCCAAAGTTGTATGATAAGTAGTTTCTGAGATACAGACGGCGTCCATTCTTAGTTGGTCACCCGGTACTTACTTCATATACGACGTCCACGGGCCAAGAGTGTTCTACCAGCGCCTCTTTCTCAAAAAAAAAAATATAAGCATAGCAATGAGCGCTTGTTCATTTTGGTTAAATCTTTGAGGTATTTTTGCAATAAAAAACATTGAAATTTGTTTTACAGCAACAATCAAATTTTAATTTTGACATTGATCGATGTCCGTCAATAAAATTATAACCCCAAATCAAGACAATGACAATTACTAAAATGAATAAGTAATTTACGAAATGCCGTAACGACGTCACTAATCTATTGCATCTGGTTGACAAGTGATTGAGAGAGTGCGACAAAAAAAAATATATGACGTAACTTTGAACGATGGCTGAACATTCTATATTTGTATATATTTAGCTAATATTTCGGTGTATATAGGCATCCAATTTAACACTTTATCTTTAATAAATTATTTATATCAAAATTCATTAATTAAAAATATTATTTTAGTGACGACGTTCGCGACAAGATGAAGTCGAAGTACCTCAGCAATCCAGACTACAACTTCGAAAAAGTAAATCATGCCAGTAACGCTTGCGGTCCTCTTGTCAAGTGGGCCATGGCCCAAATTCAATACGCTGACATGTTGAAGAAGGTCGAACCCTTACGTCAAGAACTTAGCTCTCTCGAAACCCAAGCCGAAACAAACAAAAAGCGTGGAGAGGAAGTCAAGAATCTAATCAGCCAACTGGAACACAGTATCGCATCCTACAAAGATGAATACGCACAGCTGATTGCCCAGGCTCAAGCTATCAAGACCGACTTGGAGAACGTACAGGCTAAAGTTGACCGTTCCATTGCGTTATTGAAGTCGTTGGTTATTGAACGAGAAAGATGGGAAGCCACGAGCGAAACTTTTAGAGCCCAAATGTCAACTATCGTAGGTGACGTGCTTTTATCTGCAGCCTTTATCGCTTATGGTGGTTACTTCGATCAGCACTACCGGCAAAATCTGTTCATGGCGTGGTGCCAGCATTTAACTCAGGCTTCTATTCAATACAGGCCCGACATTGCCAGAACCGAATACCTGTCTAATCCGGATGAAAGATTAAGATGGCAAGCTAATGCGCTACCCTCAGATGACCTATGTACTGAAAATGCCATCATGTTGAAGAGATTCAACAGGTACCCACTTATAATCGATCCTTCAGGCCAGGCAACTGACTTCATTATGAACGAATATAAAGATAAGAAAATAACAAAGACGAGTTTCTTGGATGATTCCTTCAGGAAGAATCTCGAATCAGCCCTACGTTTTGGAAACCCACTTTTAGTTCAAGACGTTGAAAACTACGACGCTATATTGAACCCAGTTCTAAACAGAGAACTGCGACGAACAGGAGGTCGAGTTTTAATAACCCTTGGCGATCAAGACATTGATTTGTCTCCGTCGTTTATTATTTTCTTATCTACTCGTGATCCCACTGTTGAATTCCCACCGGACATATGCTCGAGGGTTACTTTCGTCAACTTCACCGTTACAAGAAGTTCTTTACAGAGCCAGTGTTTGAATCAAGTACTAAAAGCCGAGAGGCCCGACATCGATGCTAAGCGTTCTGATTTGCTTAAACTTCAAGGCGAATTCCATTTGAGGTTGAGGCAGTTGGAGAAATCCCTACTACAAGCCTTGAATGATGCTAAAGGCAAGATCCTGGACGATGATAGCGTGATAACAACTCTGGAAACTTTGAAAAAAGAAGCCGCAGAAATCGGGCAGAAAGTCGAAGAAACTGACAAGGTCATATCAGAAATCGAGGCAGTTTCTCAGCAGTACTTACCGTTGTCGCAAGCTTGCAGCAACACGTATTTCACGATGGATAGTCTTAACCAAGTCCATTTCTTATACCAATATTCCCTGCAGTTCTTTTTGGATATGTTCAACAGTGTATTGTTGAGCAATCCAAAATTAGATGGCACTTCCGACTATCAACAAAGATTGACTATAATAACTACTGACTTATTCCAAGTTGTATATGAAAGGATAGCACGGGGAATGATACACAACGACAGATTGACGTTTGCAATTCTTCTGAGTAGAATTTTCCTGAAAGGTCTTCCTAACGAACCTAATTACGATCAAGAATTCAATTTCTTCTTGAGGGCGAAGGAAGGTCTTTTGAGTTCATCCACTGGGCCTATTGTGGACGGACTAAACAGCGAACAACAAGAAGCGCTGACAAGACTATCAACAAGGTATTTTCATCAATCAATTGCTTTTACGTAACAGATAACATAAAATATACTTTTTCCTAGATTGCCAGCTTTTAAGAAACTTCCTGAAAAGATCAAAGAAATGCCCGAGTTCGGTGCTTGGCTTCAACAGAGCACACCCGAGCAAGCCGTGCCTGGTTTGTGGATAGAAGAGAAGCAATTAAGTCCGATTGGTACAGCAATGTACCAGCTACTCGTTATTCAAGCTTTCAGACCGGACAGAGTCATAGCTGCAGCTACACTCTTTGTTTCTAGTGTTATGGGACAAGACTATCTAGCATCTGCCGAGAAGGAGATTGATTTAGGTGTTATCGTGGAGAAAGAAATTAAAGGCATGTATTTCAGAATTCTTGTTATTTCAATCTTTTGGAAATTCTTCATATAAAGGTGCACTCTCACGACTCGTCTACTTGGCAAGTATACCAATATTTGCGTACTTGGCACGTATCTCCACCAGTCCCCACTTTGTAAACAACATCGGCAAGTGTGGCGCTCACACGACGTGTCCATTTCAACAAGTACGCCAGCACAAACATTGTTTAAATCCTTGGCAAGTAAACAGTATAGTCGCATCGATGGATACAGGTCGTCCCGAAATTGTCGTTGCTAGTGATTCTTTTTTTCTTTTTAAGTTCTTTTACGGTACACTGCAATACGATTTCTATCTTCTTTATGTTTGGCCATCCATATGAAGGGCTCATTTTCGTATAAATCCATAAATTCCTAAACAACATCATTTGAAGACTACACGGGAAACCCCAGTTTTGTCCATTTTAAATGGAGCCGAGAAAAATTCAATTAAGTGTTTTTAAAGAAATATGTTATTTTTGATTGAATAATTAGAAAAATATATATTACTACCAATTCTGAATTATTAATATTGTGAATTATCGCCATATTCTGAAATACCGAAATAAAAATGTCAAAATGCAAAACAAAACAGGGGAAAACCAGGGATGTCCAATTAAAGGTTTTATACAACCTAAATCTAAACTATTATTTTTTTGTTGCAGGAAGAAAATTAATATTTATATAAGTAGGTTTTTATTACAATACATAAATTGATAACATATTATAATACTAATTGCAAGATGCATGCTTGTCGCCCATGCGTAAGTACATCTCTGGTTTTTGCCATTTACGCGTGGATTGCTCTGGGTTTTCCTTTGTACGGCAAAATAACCAAGCTGTAATATCTCTGGGACTAAGCGTATTATTGCTTTCTTTTTTCTTGAATGACGTTAAAATTTGTCTATAAAGTTGTATCGCTATCTTAATTTCTATGAAAATGTGACAAATCTGGTTTTTCCCGTGTAGTCTTCATTTGTCCACTCCATTTATTGCTGTGAGAACGATTAAGGTATGTCGCCAATATTGAAGTTATTAATGTAAATTTGATAGTATATAATCTATAATTGTTTAACGTTTTAAATTATCAGCAATTGACTCGAAAAACACTACGATCCGAAAATAAACGGGACATACTCTATAACAGTTCAATTATTTGCTCGGCAAGTATAGACCAAGCTGGCCAAGTACACTTGGCAAGTGTAGGAATAATTAATGTGATCCTTTGACTCGGACTATGTTTACCGACAGAGAGTGGGGACGGGACGAGTGACCAAGGAAACCGTTCTCACGACATGGCAAGTATATTCCAATAACAAATGTTTGTCAAGTACACCAGTCGTGAGAATGCGCCTTAATACAAATATGTTTCTTATTTAATATATTTTTTAACTTCCAGCTAGTGTTCCGGTTCTCCTATGCTCAGTACCTGGATTTGATGCCTCAGGTAGAGTAGACGACTTAGCTACTGAACTCAACAAGCAAATATCCAGCATTGCTATTGGTTCTGCGGAAGGATTTAATCAAGCAGATAGAGCTATTAACATGGCCTGCAAAACTGGAAGGTATTTTACAGCAATAGTTCTAAGTTCGAAAAAGTTTATGCTGCAACTTTGTTTTGTAGATGGGTTATACTTAAAAACGTACACCTGGCACCACAGTGGTTAGTTCAACTGGAAAAGAAACTACATTCTCTTCAACCTCACGCCAACTTTAGGTTATTCCTAACTATGGAAATTAACCCTAAACTTCCTGTCAACCTGTTACGAGCCGGAAGAATATTTGTATTTGAGCCTCCGCCAGGCATCAGAGCTAACTTATTAAGAACATTTAGCACAGTAAGTAGCGCTTGGAGCTTTTTTATGGCAATGAAATATTTATTTTGTGTTTTATTTAGGTACCAGCAAGCAGAATGATGAAAGCTCCCAACGAAAGAGCAAGGCTGTACTTCCTGCTCGCTTGGTTCCATGCAATTGTTCAAGAAAGACTGAGATACTGTCCGTTGGGATGGGCTAAGTATTACGAATTTAGTGAATCTGATCTGAGGGTTGCCTGTGATACTCTTGACACTTGGATTGATGCTACGGCAATGGTATGTTTTTTTTATACTTAATAAATTTATTAACGTTTAAAATAAGCGACTGTAGACCTAAAACTAGGATATAATAAGGGCTGGCAAAGATTAGTCTTTGGTCGAGATTTCCGTATGTAAGAAGAGTACAATGCGTTTATAATGTACTGAACAAAGAGAGAACAGTAAAAACGTTGCCAAATGTATGAAATAAACCGAGAAACTGTGCACATTGCTAAGAGACGTGGAAGGGGATATAGCAGATTCGGTCGCGGTCGACCCAATCAGTACCATATTAGTACTTAAAATTCTTAGAAAGAATGTACATCATGTGTTCAGTTTCACGATTTAATTACGTCTCGTGATACTTTATTTGTTTATTTATTACGATTCGTAATTTTCCCTATTGCTTGTAAATTTTTAAGTGTCAGTTAGAAACACTTGCGCTTTTGGTAAAAATAAGTGGAATTGAGTTGGTGTTCGACAGTGGTCGGCGCTATTAAAACTGTGAATTCAAAAATCGATATCTCGAAATTCATTAGAAATAATTGATTGTAGTTTTTTCAAAAACTTTCTTAATATTTCTGCTATATTTTCTTCGCAGACAGTATGTGAAAATCTTTATAAATAAAAAAGTTACACGATTGCTGAAAATTACAATGCACTAAAAGTATCTAAAGTAGTTCTAGAGTTATCGCGTGTTATGTGTTAAAAAGTTGAGTTTTTAAATTATTGCGATTACTGACGTTTTCTCCGTATAAAAAAATGGACACCCTAACGATATCCTTATAACTCCATTTCAGATACTCAGAAACATATCTAATGATTTTATCTAGTTATCTTTTCGAAAATAAAAGTCTTTTAAAAATAAGCGATTTGCGATCGTGATTTTATTTTACTTGATAGAAGAACCGGAGAAATGTGGCAACGCCGCAACAGCCCACCGTCGCATTTCTCTCGCTCCGTCTTAATAAGATCCCTATGCGATTTACTTCCACACATGTAAATACCGACCCAAAAGTAAAAGTTGCCAGCACGGTAAATAATGATTTAAATATTTGATTTTTTTTTCAGGGAAGAACAAATTTGCCACCAGAAAAAGTGCCATGGGATGCTTTGGTTACTCTTCTTTCTCAATCTATCTATGGTGGAAAAATCGACAACGGTTTCGATCAACGACTTCTGCAATCATTCCTTAACAAACTCTTCACTTTCAAAAGTTTTGAAGCTGATTTTGCTCTGGTTGCTAACATTGATAATGGACCTAACGGTACTAGACACATTACTATGCCAGATGGAACCAGACGGTACGGGGAGTTATTATTAACTTTGAACCTTTTTATATATTATGTTATTGCAATTCTAGCGATCATTTCTTAAAATGGATTGAAAGTCTAGCGGATAGGCAAACTCCTGCATGGCTCGGACTACCAAATAATGCTGAAAAAGTGCTGTTGACAACAAGAGGTACTGATCTGATTGGTAAATTGCTTAAAATGCAGCAGTTAGAAGACGATGATGAGCTTGCATATTCGGTAAGAAGGGAAAATGATAGTTTTTTACACGTAAGAAATAGTTTTTTACGCGTGAATAATAGTTTTTTTCAAATAGATAGAAAGAGAGAAATATAATTGTAAGAAATATATAGTATTGTCAAAAAATAATTCTAATACAGGATGTGCCAACACATCCTATATGACATTACTTAAAAATTAGTGTTATTTGAAGTACTCCTAATTCCTATAGTAAAATTATTGATATTTATTTACAACCATTACTTACCGTTTTAGATGGACGAATCTTCACCAACCGATCCCAAGGCTCAAATTGATGGTAGGCCGTCGTGGATGAAAACCTTACATAACTCTGCCCTGACATGGCTCCAACTTTTACCAAAATCTTTACACACGCTAAAAAGGACCGTCGAAAATATTAAGGATCCTCTCTACAGATACTTTGAGCGCGAAGTGAATTCTGCGTCTAAACTATTAATAGATGTCATTCACGATTTGAATGACGTTCTTTTAATTTGCCAAGTAAATACAGACTATTTGTAGTATATAGGGTGGCGCCTCTCATACGGCGCGGAAGCTCCAAGGAGAACGGTAGTTTATATCGAAATGAAATTTTGGCAGCATATGTAGGTTAACTGAAAGCATTTTATAAAAATATATAGAATTATACAGGGTGTCCCCAAAAAAAGATACACATCAAAGTTGTGTTTTTTCTAAAAGAACACCCCATATATTAATCGATTTTCGGATTCTAGGAAAAAAATAAAGGTGAGTTTTATTAAAGAAGCATATACTTAAAATCTAAGGATTTTGACATATTTCATATTTTGTGAAAGTGTAGAGTAAATTTTAAATTTCGATAACAGCTACCTAAATTTTAGTTGACCTTGTATAGCCTGATATTTAATTACAGTAACCATTGTATGTTAAACCAAATTGAAATTTGACTCGTAAAGTTATACAGGGCGAGACAAAATTAATTGGAACATTAGTCACTTTTAAAAGCAAGTTACTCCTTTATTTTAAATGGAACCTAGTATATTATTCCGGTGTTCAATGGTGAATTTATATATCTTCAAAATATTATTAAGGTTACCTACCCCTCAAACAAAGATTTTCCTATATATTTTTATTTTCATGATTTTGCGTCAGTAGATCATTATTATTTGAAAAAATCTAGGGGAGGCTGTGATATACCTTTATTAATTTAACAAAAAATTAAATTAAAAAAACGTTAAAAAAGGATGTACAGTAAAATACTCAACGGTAATAGAAAGATACACGTTTAAAACATATTTTAATTATTACAGAATTAAAACTAGATATAATCATATAGTTATGTGACAAAAATTACCTAGATGAAATCAAATGCTCAAAATGCTTCCTTTCCTGTTAACTGCATAAAATGATTGTTTTTTCAAAAGATCTTTTCATTTTGAAAGGCATATATATGTGGAGTTCTACCTCGAAAAGCAGCTACAATAATTTCTCTCATATTGTCGACAATAGTTGGTCGAGTTTTGTAAATACCTGTCTTTAACATATACCCATAAAAAACAGACTAGATAAAATCAGGACCATTTAAATATACTGCATTCACCAACTAATAGAAGCATATCAATTTTCTCTGATGTAGGATAAGTTTGCATTTTCGGCAAATTTCTGAGAAATGTTCTTGTTTTAACTGACACAAAATGATAACTAGTTGTTAAATTGGACTAATTAGACAGCTATGTAGAAGTAACGTCACACATATCACCGGCCACCTAGATTTTATCAAATATTAAAGATCTACTCAAATTAAATCATGTAAATGAAAATATCTAGGAAAATCTTTGTTTGAGGGGTAGGCAACCTTAATAGTATTTTGAAGAAGACATGAATTCTCCATTGAATATCGAAATAATATACTGTGTGTTAAAATAAAAGTGTAACATGCTTTTAAAGGTAACCAATGTTCAATATTAATTTTGCCTCACCCTGTATAACTTTTTGGGTCAAGTTTTAATTTGATTTAAACTAAAATAGTTAAATAAAAGATTATATTAGGCTATACCGGGTAAATTCCAATTTAGGTAGCTTTTATTGAGATTTAAAATATGTTCTTCATTTTTAGAAAATGTTAAATATGTCAAAAATCTTGCATTTTAGTCATATGCTTCTCTTATGAAACTCGCCCTTATTTTTCTCCTAGAATCAGAAAATAAATTAATACATAGGGTGTGTTCCATTATAAAAAACCCAACTTTGATGCGTAACTTTTTTTGGGGACACCCGGTAGAACTTACTATATTTTTAAAAAATGCTCTAAATTAACCTACATACATATGCTTACAAAATTTCATTTCAATACAAACTGCCGTTCTGCTTGGAGCCTCCGCGGCGTATGAGAGGCGCCACCCTGTGTGTATCGATTTATTTAATGATCGCCTTTTATTTTTAGGGTGATAAAAAACAAACCAACTACCATCGTACTTTGTTGGAAGAACTCGTCAGAGGTATCATTCCGGCTAACTGGCATAGGTACACTGTACCCAAAGGGTGCACGGTTATCCAGTGGATTACCGACTTCAGCAATAGAGTTAAGCAACTTCAACAAATATCCCAGGTGGTTTCCAGTTCTGGAGCAAAGGAACTACAGGTAATATTATAAAAAGGGTTGTACCTTTCTGACGGGTTCATTTCCAAAATCTTTACACACGCTAAAAAGGACCGTCGAAAATATTAAGGATCCTCTCTACAGATACTTTGAGCGCGAAGTGAATTCTGCGTCTAAACTATTAATAGATGTCATTCACGATTTGAATGACGTTCTTTTAATTTGCCAAGTAAATACAGACTATTTGTAGTATATGTACAGGGTGTCCCACTAAGAATAGCTCTCGGCTGTATCTTGGAAAGTATTAGTCGTAGGATCTGCGGAAAAAAATATTTATAACTAAAAAGACTATGAGAAATTGATGGAAATTATGTTCAAGTTTGTAGAACGGCCGCTAAAGGGCGCAACTGCTCTAAAAAATAAGAAAAAGAAGTTTTTACAAAATCTTGTCTAGATAACGGGTACTATAAATAATAGCTTCATAATCTTCAGCAAATTGTTGAAAAAAAAATTGTTAAATTGAATATTTTTTGTTAGAACCATTTTCCCCTATCTGCCAAGATAAAGTGGTGGGAGAAGGTTAGATCTGTTTTTATTTAAATATTAATAACTCCGGACTGGATCAACGGAATCCAACAAACGGGGGCTCGTTTAAAAGAGCGTTTCTTACTCTAAATTATACCATATAAACAATAAGAATAATTAGTATTTTAATAAAGCACGCTTTTAGATGTTTCAAAAAACTTTTAATAAGAGTAACTTTAACTCTACATATATGTTTCGGCTTGTTAGGCCTTTTTCAGGAGTTTTTTAAGAACTGTTAAGTTTAGAAAGTTAAGTAACTGTTAATAAGAATAAGCTTTTGAATGTAGATGCTAGGGGTTGTTGTCTTACAATTTAACAAACATTGCGCGATTTTTCAAAAAAATAAATACAATAGTATATGTAATTTTAGTTGATAGTAAAGAGTAATAAAAACTTAAAAAGTCAGCGAAAACCGCATCTTGATATCTTTTTTCAAACCAAAGTTTTTAGCAAAATTATAATAAATACGAAATAATAAGCCCATAATTATTTTTCTAACACGATATCACCAGCACCAGCTCTCTTGATTATGATCATTCTAATAAAAAATAAGATAAAAAAGATTATTTTATTCAAAAATTCCACAATGTACGAGGATACCATAATACTAGGTGTATTAATATCTAACAATTAAGATATCAATGACAGTGGACAAGAAACGACGCCTCAGTGAATCATGGTAGGCTTTGGAAAAAAGTTGCTTTTGACGTAATAGTATAAGCATCAAATGGATAGTTTAAACATCAAAATATTATATCAACATTTTGATAGTCTGAGTAGCATTTTTTTATCTTTTGATTGCTATTCTAAAAATGCCTTTCTTCAAAAGAGAAAAAACGCTGCTAAGACTATGAAAATGTTGATCTAATAACAATTTGACGTTTATACTATTACGTCAAAAGCAACTTTTTTCCAAAGCCCACTATGATTTCACTGAGCATCGTTTCTTGTTCACTGTTATTAACATCTTAATTAATAGATATTAATATATCTGGTATTAAGGTATTCTGGTATATTGTCGATTTTAAAATAATCTAATCTTCCAAACTTATTTTTTATTATAATGGGCATAATCAGGAGGGCTACTGTGTGATACCGTGTTATAAAAATATGGTAATTAAAGGCTTATATTTAATATAATTTTGCTAATATCTTCGGTTTGAAAGAAGATATCAAGATGCGGTTTTCACTGACTTTTTAAGCTTTTATTATTCTTTACTATCAGCTAAAGTTACGTATACCATCGCGTTAATTTTTTTTGAAAAAAACGCGCAATGTTTTTTAAATTGTAAGACAGCGCCCCCTATGGTATATGTTCAAAAAACTTTTTATTATTTTTATGGTATGATATAGAGTAAGGAACGCTCTTTCAAACGAACCCTCGTTTGTTAAATTCTGATCATCCAGTCCGGAGTTATTAACATTTAAATAAAAATAGATCTAACCTATCCCACCACTTTATTTTGGCAGATAGGGGAAAATGGTACTAACAAAAAATATTCAAAATTTACGGAAGATTGTGAAGCTATTATTTATAGTACCCATTATCTAGGCAAAATTGTGTAAAAACTTCTTTTTCTTATTTTTTATAGCAGTTGCTCCCTCTAGCGGCCGTTCTACAAACTTGAAAATAATTTCCAGCAATTTCTCATAGCCTCTTTAGTTATAAATATTTTTTTCCGCATGCCCTACGGCTAACACTTTCCGAGATACAGCCGAGAGCTATTCTTAGTGGGACACCCTGTACTGATTTATTTAATGATCGCCTTTTATTTTTAGGGTGATAAAAAACAAACCAACTACCATCGTACTTTGTTGGAAGAACTCGTCAGAGGTATCATTCCGGCCAACTGGCATAGGTACACTGTACCCAAAGGGTGCACGGTTATCCAGTGGATTACCGACTTCAGCAATAGAGTTAAGCAACTTCAACAAATATCCCAGGTGGTTTCCAGTTCTGGAGCAAAGGAACTACAGGTAATATTATAAAAAGGGTTGTACCTTTCTGGCGGGTTCATTTCTTCGAAAAAGATTTCTAGTGGCGAAAAACCCACAATTTTTTTTAACGTATTATTATTAATCAATCTAGAAAAACTGATATTTACGGATGATTATTTTTTAGAGTTTTCCAGTTTGGTTAGGCGGGCTTCTCAATCCCGAAGCCTGGATAACGGCTACTAGACAATGCGTAGCCCAGGCTAATAGTTGGTCCTTGGAGGAACTTCATTTGGATGTTACTATCACCGATTCCCATGACAAATCTAGCATTCCGCATGACTGTTTTGCTATTGTTGGTAAGTTAATTAACAGACGACCATATATGAAGTGTAAGGGGAATTTATATCCGCCGACGTCTATTTTATGGATTTTTTAAATAATCAACTTAATTTGTTGAGTCCAAGTCACAAACACGTGTTAAATAACTGAATATATCAAACGATGTCCAAATAATAACGCATACAGTAATAAATTCATCTTTAACATGGAATTTGACAATAATAAACATCGATTTTTTAACTCGGTTTTGTGACGTCGGTTTTTTTCCTTACCCATATTTTAGTAATTAATTGATTTATTTGTTTTATAGCTTATTTTACTTATTACATATTGGCAAAAACTAGGCCATTATGAAGATTATTTTAAGCGTTATTATGGGGTTATTTATTTTATTTATTATTTATTGGTGTACATCTTACAACGCCATAAGTGGTAATATCAAGTAAGAGGGTACTATTAATGCACAAACTAATAATCACAGAATTTAATAAAAACTAACTTTGAAAATGGTATAATGTGCTTATCAATCAAACTTACTTCTCTGTCTGAAGTCAAGGGTAATAAAAGACCTTTATTGTCACGTTCTCGTTCACATTGTTTATCAGGGAAGCTACAAGTACACACTGTACAGGGTGTCCCACTAAGAATAGCTCTCGGCTGTATCTCGGAAAGTATTAGCCGTAGGGCCTAAGGAAAAAAATATTTATAACTAAAGGAGCTGTGAGAAATTGTTGGAAATTATCTTCAAGTTTGTAAAACGGTCGCTAGAGGGCGCAACAGCTATGGAAAATAAGAAAATATAATTTTTACAGAATTTTGCCTAGATAACGGGTACTATAAATAATAGCTCTATAATCTTCAGTAAATTTTGTTTTTTTTTATTAGAACCATTTTCCTCTATCTGCTAAAATAAAGTGGCGGGAGAAGGTTATATCTATATTTAAATGTTAATAACTCCGGACTGGATGATCAGAATCAAACAAACAAATGCTCGTTTAAAAGAGCGTAATAATAATAATAATAGGCTTTTGAACGTAGACGCTAGGGGTCGCTGTCTTACAATTTAACAAACATTGCGCGTTTTCTTTCAAAAAAATTAGATACAATAGTATATGTAGTTTTAGCTGATAGTAAAGAGTAATAAAAGGTTAAAAAGTCAGCGAAAATCGCGTCTTAATATCTTCTTTCAAACCGTAAAATTATAATAAATACCAAAAAATAAGCCCTTGATTACCTTATTTTTACAACACGGTAACAGTAGCTCTCTTGATTATGCCCATTCTAATAAAAAATAAGATAGAAACAGTTAATTTATTTTAAATTCGACAATATACCAGAATACTATAATACCAGATATATTAATATCTAATAATTAAGATATTAATAGCAGTGAACAAGATGCCTCGGTGAAGTCATGGTAGGCTTTGGAAAAAAGTTGCTTGTGACAATAGTATAAACGTCAAATTGTTATTAGATCGACATTTTGATAGTCTTAAGTCTTTTATTTTTTTTATTGCTTTTTCAAAATGCCAACAACTTCAACTGCTTCAAATAATAGAGGCATTTTGAAAAAGCACTCAAAAGAAAAAGCGCTGCTAAGACTATCAAAATGTTGATATAATAACAATTTGATGCTATACTATTACGTCAAAAGCAACTTTTCTCCACAGCCTACCATGACTTCACTGAGGCATCATTTCTTGTTCACTGTTATTATTATCTTAATTATTAGATATTAATACATCTGGTATTAATATCTAATAATTAAGATGGTATTATGGTATTCTGGTATATCGTCGATTTTAAAATAAACTAACTGTTTCTAGATTATTTTTTATTAGAATGGGCATAATCAAGAGGGCTACTGATACCGTGTTGTAAAAATAAGGTAATTAAGGGCTTATTTCTTGGTATTTATTATAATTTTGCTAATATCTTCGGTTTGAAAGAAGATATCAAGATGCGGTTTTCGCTGACTTTTTAAGCTTTTATTACCCTTTAGTATCAGCTAAAATTACATATACTATCGTATTTATTTTTTTTTTGGAAAAACGCGCAATGTTCGTTAAATTGTAAAGGTGCGTATTCATTATCCGCACGAACGAACGAATGTGGTATGGACGGGGACCGCACGATAGGACCGCACGAGAAGACCGGCGGCATTTGTTGGCGAACGCCTTTGATGTACCAACTCGAAACGGATGGTCGAGCGAACGAACGAACGAACGGCCGCATGCGTTCGGACCCCGTCTAAATATACCGCACTTTCATTCGTTCGTTCGTTCGTTCGGATAATGAATACGCACCTTAAGACAGCGCCCCCTAGCGTCTACGTTCAAAAGCTTATTATTATTTTTATGGTATAATATAGATTTAGGAACGCTGTTTTAAACGAGCCCTCGTTTGTTGAATTCCGATCATCCAGTCCGGAGTTATTAACATTTAAATAGAGATAGATATAACCTTCCCCCACCACTTTATTTTAGCAGATAGGGGAAAATGGTTCTAACAAAAAAACAATCGAAAATTTACTGAAGATTATAACGCTATTATTTATAGTACCCATTATCTAGGCAAAATTCTGTAAAAATTATATTTTCTTATTTTCCATAGCTGTTGCGCCCTCTAGCGGCCGTTTACAAACTTGAAAATAATTTCCAGGAATTTCTCACAGCCCCTTTAGTTATAAATAATTTTTTCCGTAGGCCCTACGGCTAAAACTTTCCGAGATACAGCCGAGAGCTATTCTTAGTGGGACACCCTGTACAGTCCGTTTGACGAAAGTAGAAGATATGTTTTACTTAATTTTGTTGTTGTTGCCAGGACTGAAACTACAAGGTGCCCAATGTAAGAACAACCAGCTCCTTCTTACATCCAGTATAATGTCGGAACTACCCATAACCCTACTGCGCTGGGCTAGAACTGGAGACGAAAAACCTTCCGGTAGCAAGCTCTCCCTACCGATCTACCTAAATTCCACAAGAACAGAGTTACTCTACACGGTAGACCTCAACATAGCACCGGGCCAAGACCCGCATAGCTTCTATGAGCGCGGTGTAGCGCTGCTTACATCAACTGCTTTAAATTAAAATTATTAGTACTTATTTTGCGTTAATGGTTAAGTTTATTTATATTAATAATAAGAATTAAAAAAAAACACGGTCATATTCAAATAAAAACTATATTTAATGTCTAAATTTTGAATTGCTAACAAAAATATAACAAAGTAATCTAAAAAATAAAATCACCAAAAGTATATCACGTACAGCGTTTCATTTTGTCCCTTCTTCTACACTTCTTTTCGTGTCCATAGAAATTAAAAACTGCTAAGTTTCAATTTCTACACTTCTACATCCAATATTTCATTAATAATTGCTGGTTATATTAGTATTACTTAACATTTTTTAATACAGGTTTGACTTAAATGAAAGAGGAACTTTGTAAAATAATTAAATCTAATATTGTAATATACCTACAGTGTGTACCAAAATGTTCACAATAAATGGGATATTTTATTATTGAATTACCTAAAGAAAGTACAAGAAGGATCCATTCAATATGCTCTTTAACGAAAAAATGCAACTTTGTTACAAATTCAAAAATTCCAATTTGTTACAACCACCCCTAAAAATATTTGCACTTATTTAACTCACCCTGTATTATGCTAAAAATTGCCCTATTTAAGGTATATCTCTTTTTAGATTCATATTATGTGCCAATTCTAAACTCATGGCGATATTTTGTCACCTAACTGTACTTTTGAATACATAAAAGACATATTAGCATTTTTTCTGTATTATTGGGCATGTTCAATGGATTCCGCATATGTTTATCAAGAGTTCAACAGTTATTCCCATTTTTGAGAAACATTCTAATACAGACTGTAGTTGTCATTATTTAACTGTCTTGTTATTAAAGGGCAAAAATATGCTTACTGAATTATCAGAAAAGATATCGTTGAGTTAAACACTTAAAATCCTTCTAGAAACATAAAATATATCACTGTAAATATACTTATTTCATTAGCAGAGATCCCAGCCAAATTTGCTATAATCAAGAGATTGGAAAGTGACAAGAGAAGACATACTAAATTATTTTTAATTCCATTTTAGTATCAGCAGTCAAATGATATATTTGGTACAGGTAAATGAAGTAGAGCTACCAAATATATCCAAATTTAGTTATAAACTTTGAAAAACAAACCCAGAAAAAATATTTTACAGTAAATTAAACATAAATTTGTCAACAAATAGAGCACACAAATAGAGTGATGGCTTAATATGGACATACTAAAAACTAGAACAATGGTTAAACATACCTTAGATCATATTATATGATCTAGGATGCATATTATGCATATCACATTAAAAATAATTTTACTGTAAATATAGGTATTGACGCAAAAAGTATAAAGAGAGACTAAGAGTGTACAAAAGTGCTAAGACCTAAATATCGCGAATTTAGCAATTTGTTCCTAACTAAAATTTACGCATATGCAATCACAAAAGTTTTAATAGAAAGAGTTGTATACAATGTTCAGCCATTGTTCAACGTCACGTCATATATTGTCGAAATTGTCTCTCAATCACTTGACAACCAGATGAAAGAGATTGGTGACGTCATTACGGCATTTTAGTAATTGTCCTTTGATTTGACATCGATCAATTACAAATTGTTGCTGTCAAACAAAATTCAATTTTTTTTATTGCCAAAATGCCCCAAAGATTTAATCAAAATGAACAAGAGCTCATTGCTAAGCTTATAAATTATATTTCTCGAGAAAGAGACGCTGGTAGAACACTCTTGCCCGTGGACGCCGTATATGAAGTAAGTACAATGCAAAAATGTAATATTCCCTATGTAAAATATAAATTGATAGCATTTTTAAATAATATAGCGAGTTGCTGATGCTGTAGCAATAAGAATTTCAACAGTCCAAAGGATTGGAACTAAAGGGATCGTAAGTGATGAAGAGTTCAAAAAAAATAATAAATGCCGAAAAAAATCGCTCAATCAATATTATAGGAACGTACTTAAAATTTTCAATATGAACTAATCTCGGACACACCGTAAAACTCATATTTGACAAATAATGATGACGTAACCTTGAACGATGACTGAACAGTCTTTATATGTATGCTGTTAATTGCCTAAACACAACTTTCTATATAAGTTTTTTGAGCTGCTTCCCAGCTAAATATTTTTTTAGATAAACTAAAGATGAAAATGTATTCTTTGTCAATAAAAATTCTTTTAGAATTCGTTTAAACACATTCTGAAAGATTTTCATCGAAAATCACATCTAAACATATATCCTTAACGACTACTTTTATCAGGTATATAAATGTCAGACCACATTAAAAGCTAATATGAAGTGAGCATTATAGAATAAATACTGAGGGTGTATATAAAAGAGACGTTACAATATATTTATCATACCAAAAATAACATGTTTTCCCGATTGTTCTTTTATCATTACCTATTCAGTCTTCTTATTCAGAAAAATCATCCTAAAATTCGTTCATTTCATAATTCACCATTCAATTTGGAAACTAACTAGCAAATCGATATAACTTCCCTTTTACATATATGTACCTAAAGATGAGTAAAGCTAGTGGATAGAATAACGGCAAATAGTATATGTTACGGAATATTTCTAAGCTACTTCTGGCAAGGTTTCCATTACGGTTATCGGTTCCCGCCAATAACTAAACTGGGAATAGTCATTGGCTGGTTCTAAGCGGGAAGGGAACATCTGGTCTACTATGACGCTCATGTTGGTGTAACTGAAATTAAAAGTAATATAAGTATCGGAATCAACTAAGGTTGGCTTGTAGCATAAGCCCTTTTAATAATTTGTACACCTTTGGAATCAGGTCAGTTCTACAAATTTCTTTAGTTGTTAATTCTGATAAAAATAAACAAGTTATAATAATTGTTTAATAACAAACATCCGATACGCTACTGAAGCAGGTAAGTCAAATTGACTAAATTCTTTGACAAGTAGTAAAATCTATGTAGTAAATAAAAGTAAAAATGCAAGAAGAAATATATTATTAGTTAATTTTAAGCGAATTTCATAAATGATCGATTTACTACACGTATGTATATTATACAGGGTGCTACAAATTCGAGGTACGAGCATTGGTATCTCGGTAACCGTAATAGATACGAACATGGCTAAATTGGGACAAAGTTGCACTTTGAGATGTTCACCAAGATGCCATCAAAAAGGTTTTAAGAATTTCAAGGATTGCTGAGTTTTTGAAAAAACCGGATTTTTTTGAAAATCAATTTAATTTTTTTTTGTCGTTACTTTTTTGAAAATCAAAAAACTAATTGCACATTCTCATAGCCATTTTATTAGAGCTATCTGATAGCTGATAATTTGTGAGATACATAGCCCAACTTATTGCATTTTTAATATCAATTTTTGAAAAAACTCGGTCTTCTGAGTACGAGTACAATGATATGCCACACTTAATATTTTTTTTGTTTCGTACATTTAAACACAATTTATTTAAACTAATTTCAAGTCAGGCTCTGTGTTTTTTTAATATTTAATCTATTCATGCTTACAATATTTATAACCCTTCAAACTTAACAATGACGTGGCGTAAAACATTGAATACGGAAAATCAAATGCAATAATAAATAAAAAATAATATAAAATAAATAATATAAATATAATATAATATAAACAATCAAATCATTTTCCCGGAAGATGGATTAGAAATAGTAGAGCAGTATAATGGCCAGGGAAGTTTCTGGACATGTCGCCAAGGAGCGCGAGGGGGGGGGCATTACTTGAAGTCATTTGTAAAAGTGAAATTAATATTTTTCAACATTAACAATAAGGAGTACAAAATGCATTCGGAAATATAAGAAGATATGTTCAAAGAGCTATAAATAAAATTGAACGAATAATAAATGTGTGCAATAGGTAGAGAGGCAACCCTTCCAAACATGTAGTATTGTAAGTTGATGATTTCAAATTGATAATAAAAAAAGTTAAAAATAATATCTTTAAATTGCTGACCTGGATATTATTTATTTGAATCTTTCAATTGTCTCGATTTTCCTTATTCAGTGTTAATTAGCGCTGATCAATAGTTGCGATAAATATAATCAGATTAAATAATTTGAAAAACCAGAGTCGGACTTGGAATTATTTTAAATAGTTTTGTTGTTGTTAAGGTACCCAAAACAAAAAAAGTATAAAGTGTGGCATATCATTGTACTCCGGAGACCGACTTCTTTCAAACCCTGAAATAAAAAATGCAGGTCCGTATTTAAAAAAAATAAGTTGGCCTCTGTATCTCAAAAATTATCAGCTAATTTGAAAATCTAAAAATACTATCAGATAGCCCTAATAAAGTGGCTATGAAAATGTGCAATTAGTTTTTTGATTCTCTAAAAAGTAACGACAGGAAAAAATAAAATTTATATTAAAAAAAATCCGTTTTTTCCAAAAAACTCAGCAATTCTTGAAATTTTTAAAACTTTTTTGATGGCATCTTGGTGAACGGTATCGTATCTATTACGGTTTCCGAGATAGCAATGCTCGTACCTCGAATTTGTAGCACCCTGTATAGTCACTTATTAGTGAAGTTATTCCATTATTTCACTCGATTTTTGACCGATATCTACCGCACGCTACACAACCAAGTGTTTGATAGTCTTTTTCGATAAACCGCAAGCGTGCCATATTAATTTAAGTTCTGCTACAAAAAAAATCCTTCTAGATTTACTACCTTTAAACAACTAGCAGTTGTAGAATAAATAATAAATAACATAAAATAAATTCATTAAAGGCAGACAAGTCCACAAAAAGTTTGAAATTTCAAAAAATTTAAGTCAAATTCAAATGTGTCAAGTGAATCAAACAGAACTGTCAAGGATCCACCTCCGTCTACCACACATGAATACATGGTTAGCAGTATACTACTTGCCCTTAATCTTTTTATTCAAAGTCTATAGTTCATTATGCGGCCTGGACCATAAAAACAATCTGGAGATAGTTTAACAAAACCACTGACAAAACTTTTTTAATCACATCTATTTTTCAACTAATAATATCTATTTCTAAGAAAAATATACAGGGTGGTCCGAATTGTATTCCGGAAACTTCGGCAGCATATTCTACAGATAAAAATAAGTAAAAAAGTTCGTATAAATGTATGTCCTAAAATGCTTAGTTTCGGAGATACAGGGTGTAGAAGTTTCATTTTTATTTGAATTTGTTCTAAATAATTTTTGAAGTAACGTCCATATTTGGATGAAAATTGGTGTCTGGGATTTTTTTGATATGAGAAATTTGATTTTGATGTCAATATGACTCCTACTTGTAGAGGGCGCCACCTACATGTGTTTTAACTGTTTTGAAGTGTAATAACTTTTCGTCTGTATCTGTATGAAACAACTGAGTGAAAAAATATACATTTTTGTGATTTTTTACGTAAAAAATGTCTCTTGGTAAAAATCGCTACGAGCAACCGTTCTCAAGATATTTAGAATGGAAATAGTCAATACATGTCATTATTGACAAAAAATAAACACGTTGAGTAGATAGTTATATGACTGAAACAATAAATTTGGGAAATTTTTATTTTTTTAAATTAATCATAAATTTTTCTGCGAAAAAATGATATGATAAAACAGTTTTTGTTGAACTTTTGGCACAAAAACATTTCAAATTTATGATTTCAGTCTAATAACTAGTCAACATGTTTAATTTATGTCAATGACAAATATTGATAATTTCGACTCCAAATATCTCGAGAACCATTACTCGTAGCGACTTTTACCAAGAGATCTTTTTTACGTAAAAAACGTCGTAAATGTATATTTGTTTACTCAGTAGTTTTATACAGGTACGGACGAAAAGTTATTACTCTTCAAAACAGCTAAAACAAACGTAGGTGGTGCCCCCTACCAAAAAAAGTCATGTTGACATGAAAATCAAATTCCTCATGTCAAAAAACCCCTATGCGCAAATTTTCATTGAAATATGGACGTTACTTGATAAATTATTTGGAACAAATCGAAATAAAAATGAAACTTCTACACCCTGTATCTCCGAAACTAAGCATTTTAGGACATACATTTATACGAACTTTTTTGTTCGGACTACCCTGTATATTAATAAAAGTAACGCAATCAAATAATTGTTTTATACATATGGTATAAAAAATGGTTAAAAGGTTTATGCTACTTAATTAATTGAATATTTTTTTATATAAGTCTAATCAAAATTCAATCTTGTTTTCGAACAAATTAGTAATGATGCAATTAATAATGAGTAAATTACCAGAGAGAATCATGCAAATATAAAGAACTGAGAGTACAATGTATAGAGTGTATTCATTGTTATTTGATTTTGTATACTTGGAAATAATGATCTGTAATCATTTACACTTATATAGTACCTTCTTATTCAATTAAATGAATTAGGCTCTAAATATTTTTGAAAATATGCAGTAAATATGTAAAATGCGACCTTATAATACTGCGAATAGTATATGAAAATTGCAATCGGTTAAAATGAAATAAACAATAACTCACAAGCTGATAGTAAGTTAGAAAAAGAATACAAAAGAATTAACTCTAAAAGTTCCCTTTTCATTGCTTACCATAGATTTGGTTCACTATGCAGAGGGTAGACCTGCTACTGTCATGGAACCACTAGTTGGCCAAGAAGTATCGTATAGTTTATTTTAAAACAATTTCAGTTAAATTAACACAAATGTGTTTCAGCTATTGGTTAGTTAATGATAAACAACATTTCCAAGAGTGATAGATATGAATAGTGAAACACATGTATGAAACTAAAATAAGAAATACATCTATATAATTGTCTATACTAATCAAGAGGGCACCTAGGTAATCACAGACTGTTGTTTCTTTTTATTAAAAATAATATTACTGGAAAATGTATAGCACTTATATATATGTCAGTTCTGTGTCACTCGTGGCGCCCTCATCTTCCTCAGAGACTAATTCAAGTTTAAGTGAAATAGGTGGAAACACCTCATTGACCACTAGTGATTGGCCGGAGTAACTGTAAAAATTAAATCACAGTGAATGCTCTGTTAAAATCTATCTACAACATTAAAACCAACCTACTATTATTTTAAACGCAATGAAAAATTAAACTGGCAACTTGGCATAAAAACGCACCAGAAAAATTTTTGGTCAAGTTTAAAATGTTATATTTTTTTTATTTTTAGCCCTATTTCCTTGATTTTTTTAGCAAGCTGTATATAAATATTTCAACTTTAATTTTTTTGTTTTTTATATAATAATAATAATAATAGATACCTTACACCTTCGGGTAGAAAGGTTTTTGATTATAAACTCACCGGCAAAAAAAAACGGCCACTAAAAACTAGTCCCAATTTCAAAGTTGGGTTTCTCGCGAACCGCTCATTATATTTTGATAATTTTTTTTACAATTGTAAATTAATTCCTTCTTAACGGATGCTACGTCAGAAATTTTTATTCCGAATTTATTTTGAGCATATACAGGGCACAACAATAAGACGAAGTTTTTTGCCCGAACTTTGTTACACCCTGTAGGGTGCAGCAGCTGTAGTAGCTATTGCTAAATCAAATCACATTGTAGCCTAATCTTTTGTGAGCATTTTGTTTTTTTGATCACGACATTATCTCTCTTTTTATTGGAGATACGCTGCTTTAAAACGAACATCTCGGAAAAATGCTTCACAGGCAGAAAGCTGTATGTGTAAATAATCAAGGCGACATAGGCGAAAACGGATTTATGAGTATTTGCAATATGACAACTGTTGTCAAATTAAAAAACGCCATTATCTGTGACGGACGTTGCTCATATTGTGGCTTTAATTGAGGATGGCCGAAGTCAACGTTGTGTCCGATACCCTGGGCATACCTCGAACAACAGTCTAGGATGCCTGGAATCGGTATATGGAAACGGAAAATTTCACCAGGCGAGTGGGTTCCGGAAGAAAACGGAAGACAAATGCAATAATTGACGAACGCATTATTGCCCTGAATACTTTACGAAATCGTAGAATTACAGCGTTTCAGAATCAACACATGCTTCAAGCCGTGCGTAGAACTCAAGTCAGTGAGAGAACAATCCAACAAAGACTAAAAGAAAACAGCTTGTCTGCAAGGAGGCCTGCCACAGGACCCCAGCTACTTCCAAGACATCGTCGATAGTGATGAGTGAAATATCGGTAACTGTGATTTTGTCACTGATATTCTATAATCACAGTTACGGCCTGTGACTGATTTGAAAATAAACGGTGACTTGCTAAAGCAATCGATTACAGTTAATTGTGATTTCTGCTAAAGCGTGACGATTACAGTTAATTGTGATTTCTCTGGTAACGAGAAAATACTTCACAGAGCGGGACTTCGCGCGTCGCGAACGCAGCTGCCGATGGCGCCGGTCGTGACTCAGTTCACAGTCACGAGTCACCACGTACGTCTCATAGGATAGATATCTGACAAAGTGATCTAAAGACAGAGACTGTTAGAAGTGATTTAATTTTTTATGTATTTTATATTTTTTTATTACTATTTTTATCACTACGAATCGGTTTGGTTCCTTTTAGTTTAGCAGGTTTTTAAAGCCAAACATAAAGTTTTACCTTTATACTGTTTATTTTTAGAAACTTCATTTTTTATATATTTCGTTTATTTTAATACAAAGGAAAATATTTGTTGTTTAATGTATTAGTTATCTCGTGTTGTTAAGTTTCGTTCGTTATGGTTATGAGCATATTGCATATTTTATTCTTTTCCCGTTGGTTTCTTTAAATAAAAAATTGTTTTATTTTTATTTTTAATATACCTTTTACCCACTGTTTAGTGTTTTCTATTTCAGCGGCCTTGGATAAAGGACAAATAAAAATTAGTATAACAACAACAACAGAATCGTATCATTCGTATCGTATCTTATATTTTAGCCGTGATTGTGCTTTCGAATTCATAATCATAAAGTCGCAGTCACAGTTAAGAGTCACAGATAATACAAAGTCGCTGTCACAGGTAAGCCTGTGAACAGAAAATCACGGTTTGGCTCATCACTAATCGTCGAGCACGTCTGCAGTTTGCGCGTTTACATGTGAATTGGTTTGGTCGCGGTTTTGCCTGCAAAGCATTTTTCCGAGACGTTCATTTTAAAGCAGCGTATCTCCAATACAAACTACAAACAGAGATAATGTCGTGATTAAAAAAAGGAAATGCGCAGAAAAGACGAGGCTACAATGTGATTTGATTTAGCAATAGCTACTACAGCTTCTGCACCCTACAGGGTGTCACAAAGTTCGAGCAAAAAACTTCGTCTTATTGTTGTACCTTGTATATGCTCAAAATAAATTCGGAATGAAAATTTGTGACGTAGCATCCGTTAAGAAGGAATTAATTTACAATTTAAAAAAAAATCATCAAAATCTATTGAGTGGTTCGCGAGAAATCCAACTCTGAAATTGGGACTAGTTTTTAGTGCCGGTTTTTTTTGCCGGTGAGTGTATATATAATAATAATAGCTCCCGTATATAGCGTTTGACGCCTTGGGAGTAGCAAGGTACAGCTTGCCATGCTAGAGCCGTTCGGTATACAAGGAAGGTAATGTGGCTAGCACTACGCTTCAACCGCCTATTATTACCTCAGGATTGTGAATCCCAAGTACTCATTTAAGGCTGAGTCGACCTAGGTACCCAAACTATTTTTTTTTATTTTAATAAAAATAGTCGGCTGATGAATTGCCGGGTGTAGGATTCGAACGCACTACCTTGAGATTGGTAGACGAAAGCCTGTACCTCTACGCCACCGAGTACCTTTGTTTTTGTCCATAAGTTTATAAAAACTGAGTTTATGAATTAAAGTTGATAGATATATATACAGTTTGCTAAAAAAATCATGAAAATAGGGCTAAAAGTAAAAAAAATATAACACTCCAAACTTTTCCGTTGCGTTTTTTCTGCATCTGTGTGTAGATTGTAAAAAATACATATCAGGTGTCCTGCGAGACTTTAACTTACGGTTAGATAGAAATAAGTTAAAATCTCAAAGGGCAAACTTTTTCCAAACTAGTGGGTTATCATATATAAATTCGGTTGGTAAACTACACAGTATCATGTTAAAGCATGCGCCAAAAGCAACTGCCCCTGCTTACCAAGAAAATTATATAGAAAAAATAAAATAAACCTACCTTGATTGGAAAGTCTGAGTAAGTTCGTGCTTCAGTTCCCCTTTAGGATTGATAGTGAAGATTCTATGTATTGGGATACCCACTGCCCTATATGCCCAGACGTCCTACAATGAAAAATATATAAAGAAAACAGGCGTAATTTTTACAAACTAAAAATCACATACATTAATCCTGTTTCCGTATCCCGCGTAAAAGGGTTCAGAATCTGATGGGAAGAGAGCCTTAATATCCGACATACACGATATTTTAAATGCCTCGGGTTTCTTTTCAATCACTTCCCTAAAAATATAATTATAATAAGTAATTCAAGTTCTTCTACATTTTCAGTAGTACTCAAAAAATAACATAATATCACTCATAATATTTTATGCGGCTATTATTATGTCTGACTACCTCACAAGGCTCCTATGGTTGACTACCTCACAAGGCTCTACAGCAAAGAGGAAGATTCATTTGAGCAGAATGATACACCAGAGATAACCACTAACGAAAACATACAAATAGAAAGTAAAGACATAGATATGGCGCTGCGACAATTAAAAAACAGAAAAAGTCTTGGACAAGACAACGTTCCGAATGAAGTACTTAAGAATGGAGGACCATATCTAATCCGGCAACTAACTAAACTAATTAAACATATCTTTCTCTACCAAAGAATACCCGACGAATGGCGAACAAGTACCACTATCCTTATGTTTAAAAAGAGGGATAAAGGCCAGAAAACTATAGAGGCATAAATCTTCTCAGCATAACATTAAATCTAAGAACAAAAATAATAACAAACAAATTAAACAGCGTTATATCTCTATCAGATGAGCAACAAGAATTTAGAACAGGTAGATCATGCACTGATGCGGTCTTTGTTATAAGACAGATTGCAGAAAAATCGATTGAGTACAGCAGGCCAGCTTACATGTGTTTCATAGACCTGCAGGAAGCATTTGATCGGGTTCAATTAGAAGATGTTGTACATTTACTTTATGACAGACAAATACTCCATAACTTAATTAAAGTCATAGAAACTATATACAGTGTTAACAAATATCCACTGGGATCTTACTGAACCAATACCTGTAGAGAAAGGCATACGACTAGGCGATTCATTAAGCCCGTTTCTTTTTAATATAATCATGGACGAAATAAAACAAGTGCGCCATTTAAATGGATACAAAATGGGAGACAGTAATATGACAATTCTATGTTATGCCGACGACGGACGCTGTGCTATTCGCAGAAAATAAAGTCGACCTCCAAAGACTAGTATATCGCTTCAATCTAGTAGCAAAATTTTATAACATGATAATCTCTGCATCCAAAACAAAGAGCCTGACAACATCAAAAATACCTATCAGATGCAAGATTGTCGTGGATATTATTTAATATTATTTAATAATACTGCAAGAAATGAAATTTAAATATCTCGGTATAGTGTTCTCCAGTTATGGCGATATCGAAACAGAGGTAAGACAACAAACAACAAAAGCAATGAGAAAAATGGATGTCTGAACGACACCATATGGAAAAATAAATACATAGGTGTCGAGGGCAAGTCAAGAATATAGAAGGCTGTCGTCAGATCCACAATGACCTACACAGCAGAAACCAGACCGGATACAGCAAAAACAAAAAGATTCTTGGAAACAGGCGAGATGAAAATCACAGGTAAAACGCTGCTAGATAGAGAACGAAGCGATAACCTAAGGCAAACATGCAAGAAGACGCGAAAGGAATGAACACATAAGCCGAATGGACGAGGGAAGAATAGTAAGGTCAGCTCGAGACAAATCACCACTTTGAAGAAGTACGGGAAGGCCAAGAAAAAGATGGTGTGATAACCTTACCATCGATTGAAACTGTAGGCATGATGTGAAGAATGAACAGGCAATCTGCCTAATATAGAGTAGGAAGAAGAAAGAAGATTATGTCTCTAACTGAGCCACCACTTTGAAATGGACAGATTCTATAACTATATGAATCTTGTCATGAAAACTAAAAATTAAAGCCATTGTCAAACCACTATAAACTGTTTATTAGTGACCGATTTTGGCTAATCAGTCATCATCAGACCTATACTGGTTTGAAATAAACCTTAATAAGTAATAAATACCCAGCGCCAGCGGTTTAATTCTATTTACAGTTTTTTTTTTCGATAAATCGAAATAGTGTCACTGTTCATTCAACCTCTAGACAACTACCAGTTGTAGAATAAATAACATGAAATAAGCTCAGTAAAGACTGACAAATCCACATAATTTCAAATCAAATTCAAATGTGTCAAATGAATCGTGAAACAGAAGTGTCAAGGATCCCTATCCTAGGGCCCTACCTCCGCCTACCATACATTGATACCATTATACTCCTTCCTTCATCTTTTTATTCAAAGTAGGTTTAATGTGCTAACATACAATGTATACATCAAGGTTTAAATAAACTTGTTACCTGTGGAATGCGGTTATTAATGATGTAGGATTTAATAGAATGGGCCCGTCTGGCATACTCATATCACCCTGTTTAATGGACTTTAGGTATTCTTCTCTCGTAATCCTGGCTTGGCCAATTGCCCTGGCACTCAAATAGAGAAGTTTATATCCGTTGTCTTTGATTTTGTTAAAGAGGTGAGCTACCCCCGACTGAGCCCAGTCTTTGCCGACTATTGGCAAAATGTGACCCAAAACATCTGACCTACAAAATACAGAAAATTATGAAGAGACATATTGATGCATGACCATTTTAACAATTTTTACTGCAATTGTTTATACTTACTTTGTGATAGTGCCATCTATATCTGAAATAACGATTTTGTCGTCCCATTTCCATTTATACAAATGACACTGGCATCTAGTTGTTCCTTGATAAGCAGTCGTTACACTAAATTCAACTTCATTCATTCCCTCTCTTAGGTTCAACGAGGACTTAAAAGAAAAGGAAAAGACATATAGCTTTAATAACAAAACTATTTACCTATATCTAACTATTTATTACATGCCATATATAGGCTGTTAACTGGACAGTTACATATAGGGGAACAGAATGGCAACACTGCCTATTGAGAACGCCTGCATGTCGATTTTCTGCCGACTCGTCTTATCGCGTCGTCTATCGACGAGCGGCATGCATAACATTTTTTTTTATTTTGACAACACTGAGGTGCTATTAAAAATGTTTGAACCAGTAAAAATAAACATATTCTATACCGTGCTGGCAACTGTTACTTTTGGGTCGGTATTTACATGTGTGGAAGTAAATCGCATAGGGATCTTATGAAGTCGGAGTGAGAGAAATGCGACGGTGTGCTGTTGCGGCGTTGCCAGTACGCCTTTCCCTATCAAGTAAAGTAAAATCACGATCCCAAACCGTTTATTTTTAAAAGACTTTTTTTTTCGAAAAGATAACTAGATATAATCATTAGACATGTTTCTGAGCATCTGAAATGGAATTATAAGGATATTGTTAGGGTGTCATTTTTTGATAAAGAGAAAACGTCAGCAATTACGATAATTTAAAAACTCAACTTTTTAACACATAACCCGCCATAACTCAAGAACCACTTTAGATATTGAAACTTTTTTTTATTTTGAAGATCGGAACTTTTACAATATGTTTACATAAGATAAATTCGATAA